>NC_134356.1:52928635-53068635 GCF_048569485.1 Anomaloglossus baeobatrachus | reverse complement strand
AGGATAAGTAAGGGGTTTGTGATAGATTAATCTGCAGACATTGGTCGATATAGTGCAGAAGAGAATTTAGTTCTTTGCAGATTGCATAGTTTGCAGTTTAGCAGCAGTCCCATGTAAAAGCCCTGTGGAATGCAATATTCCAAAAAGTTGGATCAAATACAAACTGGGCTCTGCTATACCTACTTGCTCTTGGTTAGTGATAATGTCATCTAGGGTAGTCGGTTAGTCCAGGGCTCTAGTACAGGCTGTGTTATTGGAGAGGGCAGGGTAGCAAAAAAAATCCATACCTTTGGGCAAGAGAGGAGAGAGCTTCAGCCTCTGAGATGGTCTGAAGAAATCTGAAGGGTGCAGGAGAAGTTAGCAGAGAGCAGGGATGGGGTGGGTGGGACTGTGCTGTCTGTCCCATTCTTTGGTGGAGGGCTGTGCTAGCCCCATCCTGCCCCCCTTCCAGTCCTATTCTAAAAAGGACGCAACCCAACAAAAAAAAAAATAAAAAAGTTCAGACCAGAGCAATCCACAGAGACTCCACCATGTAATGCCAGGAAATAGATGCTAATTACAGTGTCCTGCTCCAAAATCATCAGCAGAGACATTGATGAGACGCAAGAATGCAAAACATCCCGAATACAAGCTTCAAATATTAGTATTCCGATATATGCAACTTATTACTACGGTACTGCCTGCTTGATCAAATGGACAATACAAACCTGTACAATTAGGGGTACTTTGCACGTTGCGACATCGCTACTGCGATATCGTCGGGGTCAAATCGAAAGTGTCGCACATCCGGCGCCGGTAACAACGTCGCAACGTGTAAAGCCTAGATGCGCTGATAAAAGATCGCAAAAGCGTCGTAAATCGGTGATCTGTGTAGCAGCAGTCTTTTTCATAATGTCGCACCAATAGGAGATACGATGTTGTTCCTCGTTCCTGTGTGTGACACCGCAGGAGCGAGGAACATCTCCTTACCTGCCTCCACTGGCTATGCGGAAGGAAGGAGGTGGGCGGGATGTTTACGTCCCGCTCATCTCCGCCCCTCCGCTTCTATTGGCCGCCTGCCGTCGCTGTGACGCTGCACGACCCACCCCCTTAGGAAGGAGGTGGGTCGCCGGCCAGAGTGACATCGCAGGGCAGGTAAGTGCGTATGAAGCTGCCGTAGAGATAATGTCCGCTATGACAGCTATCACAAAATATCGCATGTGCGACGGGGGCGGGTACTATTGCGCTTGGCATCGCTAGCCGATGCTAGTGATGTCGCAACGTGCATAGTACCCCTTACTCAGAACGGACCCCAATCCAAAATCCGTTCCTTTTTATAAGGCAATGTTCACACACAGTTTTCTGGACTGGATTTCAAAGCAGATATGTTTCAAAATTCACATTGCAACAGCTTTGAATACTTTATGTGGATTTTGAAACTTTCATATTGACATAAACATTGTTTTGAATGTAGCCAAAGAGTATTCAAAGAGTTTTTGAAGTAGTTTTGGTGTCTATTTTAAAGCTGACGCGTGTCAAAATCAAAGCTAAAAAAACTGTGTGTGAACATAGTCTTATAATTAGTGATGACTAAGCACTACCATGCTAACGTGCTCATAACTCTTAACTAGTGATGAGTGGGCACTACCATGGCAACAGGACTTCCCAAGCACTAGTGAGTTATCAGGAAGGTGGGGACAACACAAGGGAAGTGAGGAACACACAGACTTTTACCTCAGAATAGTCTGGGACACAGAAGAACACGGTCGCTGAGGAGAGTGCTTTAGAGCTTCCTCAGTTAGAATCGGCCCAACTGGAAGAAACAGGGGATGACCAGTGGATTTGGTGAGACACAGGAGCAACAAGGTACCTGGAGGTAGAGCTCAATAGTTCCCTCAGCATCAGCGCAGTCAGGGTGCAGAGCTCTAGGGTGGTGTACACTCCATGTTGCGCCACCAGATTTTGCAGGACAGGGGGATTTCATGTCTCTCTGGCCACCAAAGATCCTGGGACACAGCAGCACAGAGTCAGGACGACGGTCGGGCCCACGTTTGATTCTTGCTGCCTGCGAACGGGACAAGAACTTAACCACTAAAGGAAGGGGTCCCTAGTTAGCTTCACGCCATGAGGATCCATACTAAAAAGCACAAGGAAGGAAGGTCTCACACTCCACAACACCGGTGGTGGCGTCCGAACTAACCGGGATCGGCTGGGGCCCATCACGGCGGAAACCAGCACTCTAAGGCTGGGTTCACACATAGCGACAGCGACAACGATGTCGCTGTTACGTCACCATTTTCTGTGACGCAACAGCGACCTTGTATGTCGCTGTTATGATCGCTGCTTAGCTGTCAAACACAGTGACGCAGCAGCGATCATAACGTCGCTACATGTGCAGAGAGCAGGGAGCCGCGTACACTGCTTAGCGCTGGCTCCCTGCTCTCCTAGCTACAGTACACATCGGGTTAATTAACCCGATGTGTACTGCAGCTACAGGATCCGGCAGCACAGGCAGCGTAAGAGCTGCGGAGGCTGGTAACGAAGGTAAATATCGGGTAACACCTTGGTTACCCGATGTTTACCCTGGTTACAGCTTACCACAGCTGCCAGATGCCGGCTTCTGCTCCCTGCTCGCTTCATTTCGTCGCTCTCTCGCTGTCACACACAGCGATCTGTGCGTCACAGCGGGAGAGCAACAATAAAAAAATGAACCAGGGCTGTGTGTAACGAGCAGCAATCTCACAGCAGGGGCCAGATCGCTGCTCAGTGTCACACACAGCGAGATCGCTAATGACGTCACTGCTGCGTCACCAAAACCGTGACTCAGCAGCGATCTCAGCAGCGATCTCGCTGTGTGTGAAGCACCCCTAAGGGTGACAACTGGACAGTGAGTGAAAACCTTGAACCCCAATTAATGTGTCAGCCCATCGTTACCGGCGCCGGGGCCCTGCGCTCCAGCGCCAACGGCCACCACTACTACCCTCATCATCCTCCCTGGGGCCCAGCTCTACCTGCGGGAGCTGAACCATCTGCGACACCATGTGCGACACCATGAACCCGGCTGCGACACCATCCACCACAGAGGACAGCACCCGCAGTGGCGGCCAATCCCTGGCCGCGTACCACAGGTGGAGTCATGAGACAACAACTCCCAACATCCTCAACCCCTTCATCCTCATCTCCGCACCATCATCCCATCCTCCATCTCCTCTGTGGACATCCAAGGGTCACAAAACTGGACAGGGCCACCCGTGACATCCCCTGGCCCTCACCGGCCCGGTCATGAGTATTCCCCAGGCCCCGTGGGTGCTCCACACCCATCCATGCGTCCAACTGCTCATTATGTGTACCGAGGACCTGAGCATGGTAGTGCCCGCTCATCACTACTTATAATAGTGCATATGTGATGCCCTGGCCGGGCCAGGTAGTCACAGATAGGGCCCCGGATTACACCCTTCCCTCACAGGTAACAAAGAGCCAACCCTTAAAACCCTAGTCACCCCCAAAGGGCTTGATAGACACACCAGGGGGCAGAACCAGGCAGTTGGAAGACGCCCACCTAGGAGTTTTGGACAGCCCGGGGCGGGAAAAAGGCAGAAAAGTTCAAAACAGTTCAGATCAGTTTTAGAGTTCGAGGAGAGTGGAGGTCAGGCCTGTGTCTGGGCCTGAAGCAAAACTAATGGGTGCCAGGGTGGGAGCCCTGGTGCCTTTGGCTGGGAGGCAGACAGCGGTCTCCGTCTGCAGGAGCCGGGAAGATGGCTCGGTGGAACCGGGACAGGGTAGTGGCCCGCCGGTACCAACCCGGGGAACCGACTCAGAAACCGGAGCACAAAGGGGGGTACTCAGACCCTGAAGCTAGGCCCAGAAGCGACTGGACTTAGTTAATTAACTGATTGCGGCCAGGACTAGAGGTCCTGTCCCACCCAAAGTCCCGATTGAAGGCGACAGCCCACCGAGGGGGATAAAAGACCACCACCACGGCTCAGAGATCCCACGGGCCAGCATCTGCGGGCAAAGGGCTCCTTAGGCGACCACAAGCCAGGAGCGGACTCCTGAAGTTGCAAGCGCAGGCAGTCGACCATTCTAAACAGGTGCAGGAGAAAGACAGAGACCACCAGCCGGGTGGGGGAACCAGAACGCAGCTGGCTGCGGGCACCGAGCACCATGACCTTGGTTTACCAGAGACTCGTGTGTTTTCTAATAGTGAGTACACCAGCACCCTGCGGTCGCCCATCTCCCTGCATCGCCAAACCCCCAACAGGTCCCGGGGCCACCATCCCTGCCCACGGAGGGGTTAACAACTTGCTGCACCACATCTCCCCCGGATGCCCCGTAACTGCAGCGATGGTGTCCAATATCACCACACACCGTGGGTGGCGTCAAGAACTCTGTACGGCTCTGCCGGTACATTTACGTCACACATCCACCATCCCATCACTACCCCTTTTCATTTGAAGTGACCGTGAGGCCCCCGGGTCCGGAGACCCTCGAGCCACCCACAGAAGGGCCAGATCCGAGCAGCTCGGCTGCTGAGAGCGGGGCGGTACACATACGGTATGTGGCCTTTAGACCTCTCTCCAGCGCTGCTGCCCATCAGCGACCTTTGTTTACTCATCTTCAATGATGATTTTAGTCAATCACTGACTTCAACAGTCTTGTGCCGAATTCAGCTGCAGTCAGTGATTGGCTACAGTGGTCATGGATGTAGTCAGCTCTGCATCCCTTCTGCCATGTAAACAAAGCCGTTAGGGAGCTCCAGAGTGATGACACTGCAACAATGTGGGATATATGATAGAAACAAGTTCAGCTCACCACAGCTTCCATTCCCCTTCTCCATGGAGTCCTGGATCCAGCCCCGCCATGGCTCCAAACAATCCAGAATTCAAATAAAGTGTGAGGATCCAGCTCAGTACATGTGAAGTATTTTTATTTCAGATCAGGCAAGGTGCATATGTGGATCCCCGCATTACCTTCTGATGCTGGACGCTGCAGGGTCTCCATGGGCTTGGTAGTCTTCTGGTCACAGGCAGGTTAACTTCAATGGGGGATTCGTGACGCCACTCTCGGTAATTGCGGTCAGGGCGACCGCCACTGCAGATTAGGGGACGCCTGGGGCTGATATTGGGTGCAGTTAGATGTGGTGGCCTCCCGAGAGTGAGGCTGGCCCCAGGGCCCAGTGTAAGTGTGTAGTACCACAGGTCGCAGAAGAACTCACACAAAATAGCAATGTCTTTCAGGGTTTTTAATCACTTCAGAAGGCAGGGGTGAGTTAACCCGGGCAATGCTATGGCGGACCAGGAGGAACCAGGTATCCCTCAGGCTGTTATAGCGGTGACTGCTGACTCGCCTTCCTAGCCCTACTTGTTTTGAGGTAACCCCAATCTGAAGTCTTGCTGGGATCACCCAGGGAAGTCGCATACTCCGTTCTCCCCTTTCTGGCCCGTTTGCGGGCAGCATGGACCAAGTAATTCTGGCTGCTTGCCGTTAGTCACTTATGGGCCCCTCGTTGCTGCTGTAGCTGCGGACTCTGTGTAGGTTTGGTGGAATGCATGCAATGCCCTCACCGGCAGGTTGAGCAGGCCAACTGAATGGGCCCCTGCTCTGGGTACCTGTACCCCGTGCGGGCAGGGTCTACTGGCAGTCCCTGTACTGAGCCACCTCTCTGCACTCCGGCCTCAGGTGGTTTTCGGGCGGCACTACCAGGTAGCCCTTTCTCCCCCGCCAGCACCCACGAACAGTGAAGTGTCTGGAAGGACCCTGCTCCACTGCTCTGCCCTCCAGACGCGACTCCTCACCTCCTTCTCCTTTGGCTGCCTCTGCACAACTCCCTTGTTCCCAGTGACACCACCCACCACTAGCTGGGAGGCGATGGCCACGCCCCCTCCCTGGGACTGCCCAGGGGTCCCCTCTAACTGTGTGTGTGCTCTGGTTACTAGTGTTCTGTGTGTCCACACCCTAGTCAGCCCCTGGGATTACCTGTGTTGTACTGCCCCAGCATGTGTACAGTACTCAGTGGTGCCTGACCAGGTCAGGGGCGCCACACATCAAGCAGTGAAAGTGCACGAACAGCGCAGTCTACGCGTTTCACGGCCATATAGCATATAGCAAAGATGCATTTCTATCCTGCAAAGATCTAACAGGTAGTTATAACATCAGCTGCAGCCACTCCCTTCTGCTATAAATATCCTCTTTACTCCTCCCTATGCCGGCTATAGCTCATTCCTATGCTGACCATTTTGTGGTATCGTTACTTTTACAGTTCCGAAGTTCCCTACGGAAGAATCCAAGGTGTACTGTTTGTCTAGCATCTCGGTGGCCTTCACTAGTCAGGGTGAGTTCAGAGCCAGCGAGGGCCTAGGCACATGACGGCGCCCAGGGAGAATGACTCATCTGGGGATGTTGGGAAGTGCAGAGATCAGCCTCAGGTGAGTGTTAGGAGGTGACCCCACTCCCCTCTCCCTAGACCAGGTCCTACTGTTGTATTGTACTGGTGTACCCTTTGTGTTGCGTCGCTCGCCAGGGTCCTCACCTCCTCCGTCATGACATTACCATGGTGTTTCTGGTGTGTTGCACCGCTCGTTGGAAGTCGAATCCCCTTGGTCCTGGCTTGACACCCGTAGGACGTTATACAGCAGTAATGAGCAGTGTGTCAGTGAATCCAGCTCTGCGATGACATAAAACACTTATTAGAAAGAATCAGCTGCATGGAGGACGTAATACAGCAGTTTGTGGTTAGGCAAATACTAAAAAGCAATAGCAGCATAGAAATTTTTATATAGCACCACTGCGCATTGTAGCTGTAAGTCCACCACTGAGTATGGCATTGCAGGGTAAATCACATGTTAGCCAATAATGTTAGCGGTAATTTTTCCTCCATTAGATCTCCAGAGGGAGGCAAATTGCAGTGTTTTTCTGCTTTAGCTAATAGGAAGGGTGCCAAATAGGAGAATCCCCTTCAAATCTGAATACCCTATATGTTCCTGGCATTAGTTGAGAGTTGCTTTCCCCCCAGAGCCTCCATTGATGCCAGACACATGTCGTGATTTCAGGAGTTGAGTTTTCAATAGATACTTGCTTGTAAGAGGTGAACTGACAGCTCCGTGAATTATGTTTCCTGCCTGGCATTAGGAAATGTCCAGTTTATTTAGGTATTTGGTCTGAGCCATTACCAAGAGCAAGCATGTGGTTAGTAGTCATTCATCTCTTATGGGCCATAATAAAAAAAAACAAAAAAAAAAAAACAAAAAAAAAAAAACAGGCCCCTTTAAATCCGCTGTGTATTTCTTTTTCCATCTCTATGACCAAACATTCATAAAAGTAATGCCAAAATAAATTAGCGGACAGTTCTTCAGTGTGAAAGTCTGAAATAGTGGGATTATTAATAACTAAATCTGTTTCTGGTTGTATGATCTTTTATAAATATTTGTTGTAGGACCCATGATTAAAGGGATTGTCCATGCGCCTATGGCCTGTACAACAGGCACAGCTAACACAGAGACATCAACATCACCATAGGAACATTAACGATGGAACCCCCCTTCCTAGCTTGAATGTACCGTTGCAGTAAAGAGTGGCCTCCACTCTGGAGGACTTAGCAGGACCATATATTACATAATTGTAAATGAATTTGAATGGATTCAATGTAATACCAACTTTCTCCTACAGAGGCCAATGCAGAAAAAATGTGCGGCTGCCAAAAACTTAGTCCAGATTCATCATGATGCTTAGAGTGAGGAATATAGTATATCCATACATACCAATCATACATATTTCCAAACATCCTGACCTGCAGCCGGAAGTCACTCTATTTAGGATAGAAACCAAATACCAAGATCCTGGAACAAATGGTAGGTGTCAAAATTACCAAAGTTAAGGAAAAAGCCCCTGAGCAGAGCACACCCCCTGGTGACAGAAGTAATTCAGCTAGGGAAGTAGGGAGATGATTGCTGCTTACAGAGAAGCTTCAAAGGAAAACCTTCAGACAGCCTGGCTCAAAGGTAAAAACTATAAAATTGTTGCGTAGCTCCCACAAATATGGCAGGCATAGTTTTGGCCTCAGGTCAGCGAGACGCACCTAACACATATTTTGTCTTAATGGAGGGACGTGTGTATCAGCTCATAATAAACTAGCCGTGGAAAGACAAAAGACCCATCATGTTTCCTAGCAATGGATAGATAAAATCATAATAGAAAACATGATGGTAATATCTTCTGCGTGGGACACTCAGAGGCCAAGATATGAGGAAAACTGCTATTTCAACATTTTCTGAAATCTGATGGCACATCCCATGTCTAGTCCTGTCATAGGTCACCAGGTGGGCGGTATATGGGAGGTACATGGAGTTACATGTTGGCAGAAGTGATGAGGTCTTATTGCGTGGCTCCGACATGTTAGAGATGTCAGGGTGGGGCTATGAGGTGTGGTTTCATCGCAGATTGATGAACCGGGGTTGGGTGTCTCTGTGACCTTCGTACCCCATGGCTGTGTGTGACACTTAGGATTTCAGATGCCAGATCCAAGTTCACTCCAGGTTGTCCAGAATGAAAAGTTTTAGATGTTCCTCCAAACCCCATAAAATCTCCTACTCCTAAGTCCACCTTATCCAGTAGGGTAATTATAACCTTTTAACATAAGCTGCAATGTGTATATACACAAGGAATAAAGCTATTTCTGGCCATTATGTGACCTGTATCCTACATTTTCACTAGATTTCCCCTCCACAGGCTCATCCTCTACTTGGCAATTGACACAATTGAGCTAGTAGGGGGAGACTAGCTGCTATGATGTCTCCCATACACAGCAGAGCACACAGAGAGGGATTCATTCCATGATTATAGCATAGACATAGCCTACAGAAAAATGGAGGATATTGTACCGAGAGGTGTAGATGTGAATTCACCTCTGAAGTGAAGAAAAGACTTATTAGAAAGCTCAGCTGTCATGCCTCAGGAATTGATCCAGTAACCTCTTACTGTGTGGTTGGTTTCCCTCCCTGCTGAGCCACAGGCCATTTTGGTTCATGTCTAACTGCTGATGGTTCTTTTGTCTTTTCTTATCTTTCTTGGTTATGCTTCTATATCAGATGTCTCAACTTACCTATTTGGTCTTATCCTATCGCATCTTTTGAGGGGCTATTTATACTGCATCGCCTTCTTTGTTGGCTATATTTCCAGGTGGATAGGTGGTTGTAGTTCCAGCTCCTCAGCTAGGGGTTTATCTTGCATGGTAAACCAAGTTGTTTTCCTAAAGTGAATCTGGGAGTTTATTTATTACAGAGTAGCGTATATTTCAGCTTTGTAGCTGCCACAAGTGTTATTTGTTGTTTCTTTCCCCACCCTGTTTGTCTTACTTTACTTGTGTTGTTTTATTGTAATAGTAGAACTAGTGTCTCGCTGACCTACTCACTAGTCAGGGTAAGTTCTGGGTCAACAAGGTCCTAGTCATATAATGGCGCATGGAGGATGGACCCTTCTAGGCACTAGTGTCTCACTGACCTCACTAGTCAGGGTAAGTTCAGGGTCAGCAAGGGCCTAGGGATGTGATAGAGCATGGAGGATGGATCCGTCTAGGCCCTAGTGTCTCGCTTACCTACTCACTAGTCAGGGTAAGTTCAGGGTCAACATGGTCCTAGACACATGACGGCGCATGGAAGGTGGACCCTTCTAGGCACTAGTGTCTCACTGACCTCACTAGTCAGGGTAAGTTCAGAGTCAGCGAGGGCCTAGGCAAGTGATGGCGCATGGAGGATGAACAATTTAAAGGCACTAGTGTCTTGCTGACCTACTCATAGTCAGGGTAATCAACATGGTCCTAGACACATGACGGCGCATGGAGGATGGACCCTTCTAGGTACTAGTGTCTCACTGACCTACTCACTAGTCAGGGTAAGTTCAGGGTCAGCGAGGGCCTAGGGATGTGATGGCGCACGGGGGATGGACCCTTCTAGAGACATAAGGGAGCTGAAGAATCAGTCACAGGTGAGTGTAAGATGGTGACCCTTCTTCCTATCACCAGGGCTTGCGCCACATATTGCTTGATTTTCCCCCTGCGTGTTGTGCCGCACGCCGGGCATTCTATTGCCCAGGCGTGACAGAGTCCCTCACATTGTAGGCTAGCTCCAACACTAACCTCGAACTGTCCTCACAGTTTCTTGTTGACTAGAATTCAACCTCCTCAAGGCACATTATAAACATTACCATGCATTATATTAAACAGGCAAATCACATTACTACATAGCACAGTTTACATGGAACATTATTTACAGAGACACAGGACACAATTCACATAACAACTTGATTGATGTTTTCAGAGAAGGAATGCAACAGCAACAGCCTTACAATGGCCCCCCAGATCTAAATATTTGAGACACCAGGAAACCAGTGACATGTTGCAGTCTGTGCAAACACAGCACAACAGTGATCTGCTGACCTCTCCGCGCAATCAAGTATACACAGGAGCTACAGCCGTCAGTCAAACCTACCTAGGTAGGAATTCATTACAAAAAAATGACTTCTCATGTTGTGCACTTTCATTTTGCCCCAGTCGCAGCACAGCCCCTGAATAGCCACCATATCGGTACAAGCCCCTGAATATCCACCATATCGGTACAAACCCCCTGAATATCAAGCAAATCGAGTGGGCTCAGGAGCTGAGTTATACATCCGGAACCCAAGTTTAACTGCTCAGATCGATTGCAGATAGCTTGACCTCTTAGATGCCTCTGTCAATCATGACAGCGGCATTCAAGAGGTTGGACATCGAGAAAGTTTTACCTTTTGACCCTCATCGCCCCCAGTTCGATGCCTTTGGCTTTGGCAACCGGGGGAGTGACGCGCCCACCAGGGCCGTGGGGCACTCGTTACTGGGCCGGTCCAGTTGAGTGAATGTCACGGTTGTAAGGCCCGGTTCCGTGACCCCGGCAGTGTCGTTATGAATGGGGGATTATTTACGGGGCATGATAGTTTGTGACGCCACCTGTGGTACTTGGCTAAAAATAGTCGACGCTGCGGGACGAGTTCCCTGGGGTAGGTGGTGACGCAGCTGGGTTGGAATAGCTCTCCACAGGTAGAGCTGGGCCCCAGGGCTGTTGGGGGTTGTAGTCCTCACCAATGATGAGGGGAGTCCATGGTGTTGTAAAGGCGGGGTGCAGGGCCGGAGGCGCTGGCGAACAACGGAGCGACACAAGGACGAAGACCCAAAGTTTTTATTCACTGTTACGGGTTCCAGGTTAACATGACTAGTCAGTGACCGCCTTTGGAGTGCTGAGATCCACTGTGATGGGCTCCAGCCGATCCCGGCTAGTTTGGAGGCCAAGACCTGTGCACCCTTTTATGTTCCTTCCCTGGTCATCTTCCTGCGCTGGCCTCTCCGGCCTGCCCTGCGCCTACGAATACAGTGCCCTGAGCCGATGTCTGCGGACCCTGTTGGGTGGCTTGAAGTTCTGTCCCTTGGCCCTATATGGTCACCTTCCAGTGGATTCGTGTGCGGTGATGGCTTCGGCACTTACAGTGTCCTTAGCCTCCGTTTTTACTAGTTGAGCATGTTGGTTAGTCTCCTCTAGTCTAGGGACCGGCTCTCAGAATGCGGCCAAGTCCCTAGACTTCGGTATGTCATATGTGGACCGATGTTACGAGTGTATGGCTCACTTCCCGTGGGCTCTAGGACCCCTTCTCTCCTGTGCCTGGGTCGAGCTGCTCCAGACCACAGGTCTTCACTCCTCCGCTCTTACTTCCTGACTCTCCCACTCCCAAATCCTTGAGACTGCATCCCTGTATTGCTCCGTTTTTTGTCTGCGCCTCCGGCCCTGCATCCCGCCTTTATAACACCATAGACTCCCCTTATTATTGGTGAGGACTACAACCACCAAAAGCCCTGGGTCCCAGCTCTACCTGTTGAGAGCTATTCCAACACAGCTGTGTCACCACCTACCCCAGGGAACTCATCCCGCAGCGTCTGCTATTTCTGGCCGAGTTCCACAGTGGCATCATGAACTATCATTTCCTGCAAATAATCCCCCATTTATAACGATATCGCCGGGATCACGGAACCGGGTCTTGCCGCCGCGACATACACCCAACTGGACCGGTCAGGTAACGAGTGCCCCACGGCCTTAGTGGGTGCGTCACCAGAATAATGAGAGAGAGAATGTGTTAAGGCATTCTTATTACTTTCTGGAAAGTCAAAAGTACAAGATTACTATACCTTTAAACAATATGGGACAGCCCATATGATGATGTCATGTCTTTAGAAGTTTCTGATAGGTTTATTGGTAACATCTGAGTTAATTAGAGATACACCTGTGGATGTATTATAATACCCACCTGAAACACACAGCTTCTTTTTGTGGCATCATGGGAAAGTCAAAATAAATCAGCCAAGATCTCAGGAAGAGAATTGTGGACTTGAACATCATCCTTGGGTGCAATTTCCAGATACCTAAATGTGGCTCATTCATCTGCACAAACAATTAAATGCAAGTACAAAAAGATGAGAATGTCCAGCCATCATACCGCTCAAGAGACGGGTTCTGAGTAGCAGAGATGAACGTGCTTTGGTCAGACATATGCATATCAACCCAAGAACAAAAGCAAAAGACCTTGGGAAGATGCAGGTGGAAGCTGGTAAGATTGTGTAATTATCCACAGTGAAAAGAGTACTGTGTCAACATGGGCTGAAAGGCTACTCTCCAGGAAGAAGCCATTACTACAAAAGAATTATAAAAAAGCCAAATTAATGTTTGAAAATGCACACAAGAACACATTTTTGGAGACATGTCTTGTGGCCTGACTAAACTAAACGTGAACTGTTTGGCCATCATTATGTTTGGAGGATACTAGAGGTGGAGAGACAAAGGCGCAATAGGGTCTTACCCGATATAACAGGGTAATGAGAAAGAAAATAGGTACACTCACCTGATGGGGTTGTGCCAGTCACAACTCCTTAAAGCACATGTGAGTGTCCGCGTGGTTCAAGCGGCGGCCCCGTGAATGCGTGATAAAAATATATACATACATACAGGAGGAAAACGGGTATATGCCGCGCTTAAAAACCACTGAGGCAGAACTGATTACATACAGGAGAAAAACGGGTATATGCCGCGCTTAAAAACCACTGAGGCAGAACTGATGATCAGTTCTGCCTCAGTGGTTTTTAAGCGCGGCATATGCCCGTTTTCCTCCTGTATGTATATGTTTGGAGGAAAAAGAGAACCTTTGAAGCCTAAGAACACAATTCCAACTGTGAAACATGGGGGTGGCAGTATCATGTTGTGGGGTAGTTTTGCTGCAGGAGGGACTGGTGCACTTCACAAAATAGATGGCATCATGAGGAAAGAAAATTACGTGGCAATACTTAAGCAACATCTCAAGATATCAGCCAGGAACTTAAAGCTTGAGCAGAAATGGGTCTTCCAAATGGACAATGACCAGAAGCTACTGCCAAACTGGTTACAAAGTGGCTTAAGGATACCAAAGTCAATGTTTTGGAGTGGCCATCATAAAGCCCTGACCTCAATCCAATTGAAAATTTATGGGCAAAGCTGAAAAGGCTGGTGCGAGCGGCAACCTACAAACTCTAACCTATGGCTTACTTACACCAGTTCTGTCAGGAGGAATGGGCCCAAATTCTTACCATCTTTTATGAGAAGCTTGAGGAAGGAGATCCAAAACATTTCACCTAAGTTATACAGTGTATGGGCTATTGTGGCACCCCTGAGGCTTCCGTCGCCACAGAGGTACTGCACCTCGGCCAGAGGTGTGGTATCCCATCCCCGGTAAGAATGGGGTCATTTACCGGTTCACAGACAAAACTTGCACACACCAATTGGTAGGTCACACACCGGGTCAGGGTTTAAGGCAGGCACTCCATTAATGCTGAGAGTAGCGACCAGTATGCTTGGTTATGGGTCCTAAAGTCGCATTCACTGGCCCATGAGGGGGTGGAGCCTACCAGGGAAGGGTGTGGGAGGAGTCAGGGAGTAGAAAGGGGAACTAGGAAGTTCAAGTTCAGACAGTCAGTGAGAAGGAGTAGAGGAGTGAGGAGGTGGGCTGTCAGGAGAAGACAGTGGTCGGAGAAGAAAAAGACAGAAGGAGGTTCCTGGTGGAGATCCTGGGGTCTTGCTAGGCCCAGGTGACACCGATAGAAGGGATTCCAGGGTGCCACGGAAGTACGAACTTCCCGTGGCCTTGTTCCACTAGAATACCGGGTGGAGGGATCCGGCTGCAATACAGGGACGGTCCCTAGACTGAAAGAAGAAAGACATTACTTTTAGTGAAACCGAAGGCCTGGGAGATCGTTGCAGGTGCTCAAGCCCACAACCCGCCACAGACCACCAGTGAAGGGGAGCAAGATACGACTGAGGTCAGCTACCTTTGTACAGGCCCTGTGGTGGAGGCACAAGACAGTCTACTACAGTTTGGCGTTAAAGAAACAGCCAGAAAGGACACATAGAGGGGTGCATCGGTACTGACCCTTGAACTATCCGGGATCGGCGGAGGTTCCTGACAGCAGATCCTGGCATTCCGTGGGTAACCGGTCAGCTGCAGCGTTGAAACTGAACAGTGAGTAAACATCTTAACTGCAAGCCCCGTGTTGTCTGCTTTTTCCTGCACCTCATCAACAAACACCATAGACTTTACCAAGTACCAAAGGTTGCCCCAGGGTACCCGCTCTACCTGTAGAGAGCAAGAAACACCTCAGCTGCCATAACATCAGCCCCGGAGATCCCTTCCAGTAGCTGCGGCTCCATAGCTGCAAATTACCACAGGTGGCGTTGTGGCGCCCTGGACAAGCCAGGGGCCACAGGTAACAACACACACACACCCCCACCCCCAGCAGTTCACAGCAGACATCCCCAGTGAGACCTGATTTCCTCCCTCGGGTTCAGACAGACACACCAGGTGGGCGGAGTCAGGCAGATGGAGATGCCCACCCAGGAGTCTAGGTGGTCTGAGGCAGGAAACAACACAGACAAGTCCAGGCAGAGGAAGAGAGAGGAGGTCTGCAGAGAGGCAGACGCAGACTGGGGCCTAGGTTGGAGCCTAGGTCCCTCGTGTAGCCAGTGAGGAAGACCGTAGTGGCCGTCTGCAGGAGCCGGGAAGACAGTCTTGGTGGAATCGTAGGTAGCCGGGACAGGGTAGTGGCCCGTCCGGTACTGAACCGGGGAGCCAGCTGGAAACCGGAGCACAGGAGGAGCGTACACGAAGGTGAAGGAAAGGACTTACACTACCAACCTGGGGTCAGGGGAAAAACACCGCAGCCGTCTGTGGGACCCGTCCATCCAGCCGTTTGTTTTACCGGAGACTTTGTATTCATCATTGGCTGAGTGAGTACCGGCACCGCGCTGCCCCCGCGACCCTGCACCTCACCAGGCCTCGTAACCCGCCTGTCATCCTTCCCTCACCGGGCCCCGGGACAACCAACCCCCCTACCAACGGAGGGGAGAAAACAACATCCAAGCTGCTCCCTGTCACCACTCCTGGGATCCCCGTCCAGAGCAGCGGTGGTGCCACAACCTCACCACAACCGTGGGTGGCGTCACGAACAATATTCCCAAACTAAACCACCCCCTTTCACTCACGGGCGAGGAGCGCCGCTCAAGTCCCCGGGATCCGGCCCACCGCTCGAGCCACCGAGCAGCAGCAGCAGCAGCCGGACCTGAGCAGTGGGTGAGCGCAGCGTCCCCTCCTCCGCCAGCGACAACTTGGTGTCACGAACAGGATCTTACCGCTCTGCCGTCTGGTAGAGGTGCGCCTTGTGACCGCCGGAGGTGTCCGGCCGAAATTTTTGAGAAGCCGCCATTTTGGGCGCGAAAAGTCCCCGCTCGAGCGTCTTCCCGAGTAGTGGAGGCGCGAAAGCCGAAACCCCGCCCCTGTAGAGGAGGAGCCGGAAAAAGACTAAGGGGGACGGACGGCGTCTAGCCGCATGTGAACCGCGGCTGTGGAAGCAGGGACGCCAGGACTCTGCAAGTATTTGGTTCCTGGAGCACCACTGCACGAGATGTCCTGTCCGTCCAGCACCGCTGAAACCTCAGTGCCCGTGCCCGCGGCCAACGCCCCGACTGACCCGTTACCCCTGTCACCGGTAGCGGAGCTCGCAGCGTCTGTGAGGGAGGGCCCAGACCTGGGGTCACCAGGCCTTACCTTCGTCACCGCCCTGCCACCGGTCCCGGCTTCCATCCCGGCCACACCGGAGATGACGACGACTCCGGCAGTCTGCCCGGCCGCAACGGCAGCGAAGTACCCGCCCGGGCAGCCTGGTGATGGACTGGGGCAAGCGGTGCTGCCCATTTGCTTAGGGGCAGCATCAGGGCCAGGTTGTTTGGGTGGGAGACTGAAGGACCCGTTCCGTTGTTATTATTAAAAGTGTATTGTTGTTGCAACGGTTGAAGTGATATGCCTCCCGTAAGGGAAGTTTTATAAAAAAAATTGCATGTGTGAAAATGTTTTAAAATGTTTTATTCTTTTTCAGTTTGTGAAAATAAAACCGGTGATGGACGGGTAGCCCGCGGACGGTCTGCATTTTACTAAGGGGGAATGTGGCGCCCTGGACAAGCCAGGGGCCACAGGTAACAACACACACACACACCCACCCCCAGGAGTTCACAGCAGACATCCCCAGTGAGACCTGATTTCCTCCCTCGGGTTCAGACAGACACACCAGGTGGGCGGAGTCAGGCAGATGGAGACGCCCACCCAGGAGTCTAGCTGGTCTGAGGCAGGAAACAACGCAGACAAGTCCAGGCAGAGGAAGAGAGAGGAGGTCTGCAGAGAGGCAGACGCAGACTGGGGCCTAGGTTGGAGCCTAGGTCCCACGTGTAGCCAGTGAGGCAGACGGTAGTGGCCGTCTGTAGAAGCCGGGAAGACAGTCTTGGTGGAACCGTAGGTAGCCGGGACAGGGTAGTGGCCCGTCTGGTACCGAACCGGGGAGCCAGCTGGAAACCGGAGCACAGGAGGAGCGTACATGAAGGTGAAGGAAAGGACTTACACTACCAACCTGGGGTCAGGGGAAAAACACCGCAGCTGTCTGTGGGACCCGTCCATCCAGCCGTTTGTTTTACCGGAGACTTTGTATTCATCATTAGCTGAGTGAGTACCACCGTGCCGTGCGGCACCGCGCTGCCCCCGCAACCCTGCACCTCACCAGGCCCCGTAACCCGCCTGCCATCCTTCCCTCACCGGGCCCCGGGACAACCAACCCCCCTACCCACGGAGGGGAGAAAACAACATCCAAGCTGCTCCCTGTCACCGCTCCCGGGATTCCCGTCCAGAGCAGCGGTGGTGCCACAACCTCACCACAACTGTGGGTGGCGTCACGGACAATATCCCTAAACTAAAGCACCCCCTTTCATTCACAGGTGAGGAACGCCGCTCGAGTCCCCGGGATCCGGCCCACCGCTCGAGCCACCGAGCAGCAGCAGCAGCCGGACCCGAGCAGTGGGTGAGCGCAGCGTCCCCTCCTCCGCCCACGACAGCGTCACGAATTTAAATAAACTACAACTACCATCATCATCTCCCCCATACCGCCAATTAAATTGACTCTGCCAGGGTCACGGAGTCGGGCCCCGCCACCGCTGACTACCCTGGACTAGTCCGGCCCGACACCGATACACCTAAGGCCCTGGGGCGGGCGAGTCACAATGGTACCAAATACTAATGAAATGTATGGAAACGTTTGACTTTGGAGAAAGTAATAAAAATGTCTTAAAACTTTCACTCTCTCATTCTGGCATTTGGTATAAATAATTTTGGTTCCTAATTGACCTAAAACAGGAAAGGTTTATTTTGATTTCATGTCAGACACTGAGAAAAACCTGCAGATGTGTCTTTTTATAAATGGTGTGCTAAACGTATTTGGGCTTTTTTTTTTACTTTCAAGGGAAATTCAATGACAAAATTGCTATAAATGGATTACACTGTAATCTGAGATTGATTATTATGGTCTTTTCTATGTACAAACCTGATTACGGTGCAATCAGAGAGCAGCAGCTGCCTCTACCCGGCGTGTCCCTACAAGACAGAAAACATCTGGACCGAGGCTCACTAAATAACATAGCGCTGATTGGACTAAAGACGTGGCAGAAGGAAAAGCCTCCTATTTCTGGCCCAAAGCGCTCCCCCTCCTTCCATTAAACAGAACCAAATGACACTGCAGACTCGCTGGTGTACGTGGCGTGTTTGCCACAAAATTGCTACTTATTT
Organism: Anomaloglossus baeobatrachus; assembly: GCF_048569485.1. Lineage (NCBI taxonomy): Eukaryota > Metazoa > Chordata > Amphibia > Anura > Aromobatidae > Anomaloglossus > Anomaloglossus baeobatrachus. Next base: position 53,050,458 of record NC_134356.1, on the reverse strand, counting down.
AGCTTAAAAATAAACCTTATAAAATTTACCAGAACTCGAATGTACTTATTATAGCCCGATGTAGAGAACGTATTTTATAAATGTGTCACAATTACTACTCTTTACTAAGGGGTTAAGTCAGATTTAACACAAAAATATAATATATTCATGTACAAACCTTAAAAAAAATGCACCCAAACTACAGTACTGTTCACACAAGTAATTTAGATGCATTTTTTAAAATAAAAAAAAAGTATTGTTCGTAGACATCATTCATATATTCCCGCAAACCAACATCAAATAAGACCATTATGTTTTAATTTCCCCCTAAAATGCTGAAAAACACATTATAAAAGCACAAAAACTTATACTAAAATGTGTGCAAATTCAGAAGTTCAGCAGTCACCACTAGAGGGAGCAGAGGAGCTTACTGCGCACTGTCTGTCTTGATTATGTACAGTTAGGTTCAGAAATATTTGGACAGTGACACAATTTTCGCGAGTTGGGCTCTGCATGCCACCACATTGGATTTGAAATGAAACCTCTACAACAGAATTCAAGTGCAGATTGTAACGTTTAATTTGAAGGATTGAACAAAAATATCTGATAGAAATTGTAGGAATTGTACACATTTCTTTACAAACACTCCACATTTTAGGAGGTCAAAAGTAATTGGACAAATAAACCAAACCCAAACAAAATATTTTTATTTTCAATATTTTGTTGCGAATCCTTTGGAGGCAATCACTGCCTTAAGTCTGGAACCCATGGACATCACCAAACGCTGGGTTTCCTCCTTCTTAACCCCTTAACGACCTTGGACGTACTGAGTACGTCATGGTGACATGGTGCTAAACGACCCATGACGTACTCAGTACGTCATGGCGAAATCGCGGTCCCGGAGCCCCGGGGAGTGAAATTTATTTACTTAAACGGTAGATTCGGGAAGGAGGGGACCTCTGCCTGACCTCAGGAGGGGTGGTGCCTCCTCCCCGAACCTACAGAGGCTGTGATTGGCTGACGAACGCCGCTCAGCCAATTACAGCCACTGTAATGTTCCAGCCATTGAAAATGGCTGGAACATTGAAATCCAGCCCTGATCAGTGCTGCTGTAGCACTGGCCATTGGCTGGAGCTGGGTGATCGATGCTTCACCCGCCCCCAGCTCTGATTGGAGAGACCGGTCTTGTGACCGCTCTCTCCAATCAATGTGGATCTGCGGCCTGTGATCGTCCCTAGAAGCCGAGGAGAGCGGTAAGTTGTTGTCCCCGCTCCACCGCTGTCCCCGCCGCCGCTCCCGATCCACCGCTGTCTCCGCTGCCATGCTCCCGCTGCACCGCTGTCCCCGCCGCCGCTCCCGATCCACCGCCGTCCCCGCCGCCATGCTCCCGCTGCACCGCTGTCTCCGCCGCCATGCTCCCGCTGCACCGCTGTCCCCGCCGCCGCTCCCGATCCACCGCCGTCCCCGCCGCCATGCTCCCGCTGCACCGCTGTCTCCGCCGCCATGCTCCCGCTCCACCGCTGTCCCCGCCGCCGCTCCCGATCCACCGCCGTCCCCGCCGCCATGCTCCCGCTGCACCGCTGTCTCTGCCGCCATGCTCCCGCTCTACCGCTGTCCCCGCCGCCGCTCCCGATCCACCGCCGTCCCCGCCGCCATGCTCCCGCTGCACCGCTGTCTCCGCCGCCATGCTCCCGCTGCACCGCTGTCCCCGCCGCCGCTCCCGATCCACCGCCGTCCCCGCCGCCATGCTCCCGCTGCACCGCTGTCTCCGCCGCCATGCTCCCGCTGCACCGCTGTCCCCGCCGGCGCTCCCGATCCACCGCCGTCCCCGCCGCCATGCTCCCGCTGCACCGCTGTCTCCGCCGCCATGCTCCCGCTGCACCGCTGTCCCCGCCGCCGCTCCCGATCCACCGCCGTCCCCGCCGCCATGCTCCCGCTGCACCGCTGTCTCCGCCGCCATGCTCCCGCTCCACCGCTGTCCCCGCCGCCGCTCCCGATCCACCGCCGTCCCCGCCGCCATGCTCGCCACTGTCCCCGCCGCCGTCGCACCCACCTTTTTCAGCCGCTGCTGCCCCCGATCGGCGGCGGCCGCCGCCGCCTCCTTCATCGGCTGCCCCTTCTCCATCGCCACACCACCTATCCCTCCATGTGCTGCAAGCCACCCTCCCCCCACGTGGGGGGAGGGTGGCTGGCTTGCAGCACATGTGGGGGGAGGGTGGCTGGCTTGCAGCACATGTGGGGGGAGGGTGGCTGGCTTGCAGCACATGTGCTGCAAGCCACCCTCCCCCTACATGTGCTGCAAGCCAGCCACCCTCCCCCTACATGTGCTGCAAGCCCCCCTCCCTCCCCCTACATGTGCTGCAAGCCCCCCTCCCTCCCCCTACATGTGCTGCAAGCCCCCCTCCCTTCCCCTACATGTGCTGCAAGCCCCCCTCCCTTCCCCTACATGTGCCATCTCTCTCTCCATCAGACTCTGCCCCCCTCCCCGATCTGCTGCCTGCTCTCTCCCATTTTCCATCTACTGCCCCCTCTCACCCTCCTCGATCTGTTGCCTCCTTCATCTGCTGCCTCTTCTGTCTGCTGTGATCCTGCTGCCTAGATCCATCCTGTAAGGTAGGTATCCCCATCTCACCCCCCCCATCCTCTGCCGCTCCTCCATCCGCTGCGCCATTTCCCATCCATCCGCTGCGCCATTTCCCATCATCCATCCGCTGCGCCCTTTCCCATCCTCTGCCGCTCCTCCATCCGCTGCGCCATTTCCCATCCATCCGCTGCGCCATTTCCCATCATCCATCCGCTGCGCCCTTTCCCATCCTCTGCCGCTCCTCCATCCGCTGCGCCATTTCCCATCCATCCGCTGCGCCATTTCCCATCATCCATCCGCTGCGCCCTTTCCCATCCTCTGCCGCTCCTCCATCCGCTGCGCCCTTTCCCATCTTCCATCCGCTGCGCCCTTTCTCATCTGCCGCCCCGCCCTCTCGCATCGCATTATCCAGCGCAGTTGCTCGCTTCCAGACTGCAGTGGATGATGCGATGCGAGACTCGTGCATTGCTCTCACGTTTGGCACTGGTCTTAGTGGCAGGCGCTTTTTTTTTTTTTTTTTTTTTTTTACTGATGTCTGTATTTTTTATTTCGCCAAACTAATTTTTTTTGTATGGGGGGGGGTCTAGTTTCCAAAATGGGATCACATGTGGGGGAGCTCCATTGTTTAGGCACCTCAGGGGGTCTCCAAATGAAACATGGCGTCTGCTAATAATTCCAATCAATTTTACTGTGAAATGACGCTCCTTCTCTTCTGAGCCCCGCCGTACGCCCAAACAATTGATTTCCACCACATATGAGGTATCGTCGTACTCAGGAGAAATTGCACAATACATTTTATGGTGCATTTGTTTCTGATACCCTTGTGGAAAAAAAAGCTACCTGTTTGAAAAAACAATTTTGTGGTAAAAAAAAGAATAAAATATTTTCACGGCTGAACATTACAAACATTTGTGAAGCCTCCAGGGGTTCAAAGTGCTCACTAAACAGCTAGATAAATTCCATGAGGGGTCTAGTTTCCAAAATGGGGTCAATTGTGGGGGAGCTCCATTGTTTAGGCACTTCAGGGGGGTCTCCAAATGAAACATGGCGTCCGCTAATAATTCCAACCAATTTTGCTGTGAAATGGCGCTCCTTGCCTTCCGAGTCCTGCCGTGCGCCCAAACATTTGATTTCCACCACATATGGGGTATCTGCGTACTCAGGAGAAAATGCACCATAAATTTTATGGTGCATTTTTTCCTGATACCCTTGTGATAAAAAAAGCTACCTGGTTGAAGCAACAGTTTTGTGGTAAAAAAAAATTTTTTTCTTTTCACGGCTCAACGTTATAAACTTCTGTGAAGCCCCCAGGGGTTCAAAGTGCACATCAAACATCTAGAAAAAATATTTGAGGGCTCTAGTTTCCAAAATGGGGTCATTTGTGGGGGAGCTCCATTGTTTAGGCACCTCGGGGAGTCTTCAAACCCGACATGGCGTCCGCTAATGAGTGCAGCTAATTTTGCACTCAAAAATTCAAATGGCGCTCCTTGCCTTCCGAGTCCTGCTGTGTGCCCAAACATTTGATTACCACCACATATGGGGTATCTGCGTACTCAGGAGAAAATCCACGATACATTTTATGATGCATTTTTCCTGATACCCTTGTGAAAATACTAATTTTTATGGCTAAAGTAACATTTTTGTGTTAAAAAAGTAAAATTTTCATTTTTTCGTCTACATTGCTTTGGTTACTGTGAAGCTCCTAAAGGGTTAATAAACTTCTTGGATGTGGTTTTGAGCAGAGTGAGGGGTGCAGATTTTAGAATTGGGTCACTTTTGGGTATTTTCTGTCGCCTAGGTTTCTCAAATCACTCCAAATGTGATGTGGTACCTAAACAATTTTTTTTTGTAAATTTTGTTGGAAAAATGAGAAATTGGTGATGAACTTTGAACCCTTCTAACTTCCTAACGGAAATTTTTTTTTTTCAAAAATTGCGCTGGTGTAAAGTAGACATGTGGGAAATGTTATTTAGTAACTTTTTTGTGTGACATATCTCTCAGATTTATGGGCATAAAATTTCAAATTTTGAAAATTGCAAAATTTTCAAAATTTTCGCTAAGTTTCCGAAATTTTCACAAATAAACGCAAAACATATCGGCCTAAATTTACCACTGACATGAAGTACAATATGTCACGAAAAAACAATCTCAGAATCACCAGGATCCGTTGAAGTGTTCCAGAGTTATAACCTGTCAAAGTGACACTGGTCAGAATTGCAAAAAATGGCCGGGTCTTTAAGGTGAAAACAGGCTGGGGGCTGAAGGGGTTAATGCTTTGCCAGGCCTTTACAGCCGCAGCCTTCAGGTCTTGCTTGTTTGTGGGTCTTTCCGTCTTAAGTCTGGATTTGAGCAAGTGAAATGCATGCTCAATTGGGTTAAGATCTGGTGATTGACTTGGCCATTGCAGAAGGTTCCACTTTTTTGCACTCATGAACTCCTGGGTAGCTTTGGCTGTATGCTTGGGGTCATTGTCCATCTGTAATATGAAGCGCCGTCCGATCAACTTTGCAGCATTTGGCTGAATCTGGGCTGAAAGTATATCCCAGTACACTTCAGAATTCATCCGGCTACTCTTGTCTGCTGTTATGTCATCAATAAACACAAGTGACCCAGTGCCATTGAAAGCCATGCATGCCCATGCCATCACGTTGCCTCCACCATGTTTTACAGAGGATGTGGTGTGCCTTGGATCATGTGCCATTCCCTTTCTTCTCCAAACGTTTTTCTTCCCATCATTCTGGTACAGGTTGATCTTGGTCTCATCTGTCCATAGAATACTTTTCGAGAACTGAGCTGGCTTCATGAGGTGTTTTTCAGCAAATTTAACTCTGGCCTGTCTATTTTTGGAATTGATGAATGGTTTGCATCTAGATGTGAACCCTTTGTATTTACTTTCATGGAGTCTTCTCTTTACAGTTGACTTAGAGACAGATACACCTACTTCACTGAGAGTGTTCTGGACTTCAGTTGATGTTGTGAACGGGTTCTTCTTCACCAAAGAAAGTATGCAGCGATCATCCACCACTGTTGTCATCCGTGGACGCCCAGGCCTTTTTGAGTTCCCAAGCTCACCAGTCAATTCCTTTTTTCTCAGAATGTACCCGACTGTTGATTTTGCTACTCCAAGCATGTCTGCTATCTCTCTGATGGATTTTTTCTTTTTTTTCAGCCTCAGGATGTTCTGCTTCACCTCAATTGAGAGTTCCTTAGACCGCATGTTGTCTGGTCACAGCAACAGCTTCAAAATGCAAAACCACACACCTGTAATCAACCCCAGACCTTTTAACTACTTCATTGATTACAGGTTAACGAGGGAGACGCCTTCAGAGTTAATTGCAGCCCTTAGAGTCCCTTGTCCAATTACTTTTGGTCCCTTGAAAAAGAGGAGGCTATGCATTACAGAGCTATGATTCCTAAACCCTTTCTCCGATTTGGATGTGAAAACTCTCATATTGCAGCTGGGAGTGTGCACTTTCAGCCCATATTATATATATATATATATATATATATATATATATAATTGTATTTCTGAACATGTTTTTGTAAACAGCTAAAATAACAAAACTTGTGTCACTGTCCAAATATTTCTGGCCCTGACTGTATAAACTGTATTCAGTAACCTTCTAAGCTCCCTCTAGTGGTGGCCGTCTGCTATGCATGTATTTGGGGCCTCAAATTATTTTTGAAATTGGGTTTCATTAAATATTTTGCATCGTTTTGCTGCACATAATACTTTGATGTGGTCTGTGGTCATAAAATAGCTGCGAAGAGCTCAAAAAAAGACCTTAGAGTTACAAACTAGCAATCAATACGAACTCACTGACCAATTCTCAGTTGAACCTTTTATGCACCTAACATGTTGTACTGCTCACAGCTGGTGTAGAGGCAGCGAGTGGAGTTAGTGGACCCACTGGACCATGGGGGGGGAATCGGGCTTACCCTTTTAGTGGGAGGGGCTTAACTAAGCGCCTGCTATGAGGCGGATGCCAGGTACCACTCCCAGGGCAGTGACCGGGATCTGTGGTAGCTGACCCCCAGGACAGGCGACGGACTCAGGTATAGACAAAGTATACACACTACCTGCATCTTGATTGTTTGCCGTGACTGGCCAGATGTCACGGCAATCTCATATATAATCTTGCGCTTATGTACTGCACCGCAGCTGCTCGGACATGCACACTGAATCTAGGTGTACATGCCCAGATGCAGGGGGGGTTAAGGGTTAGGCCCACTCCTGCATTTGTACCCTACACACCACTGTCCTATGTACTGGCTGTTAATCTCTGGTTTTATGCAGTTTCGCCACCAGGTGGCAGGGTTTCAACAAAGTTCTCCTGGCACCTGGGTGGGCAGAGAGAGAGCAGCAGTAGGAGGAGGACAGGAGTATATATAAAGGGGTGACATGAAGTAGACTGTAAGAGAGTCCCCAGGAAGATGCATGAGTAACAAGCCCACCATGATGATTCTGACCCAATGGGTCACCCCTGCGACCAGAATACGCGGGATCCGTATTGATCCCCCAGGAGAGGGGTATAGTCTAACAGTCGGGGGTCTGGCGTCCATTTCACCTGGCTGCTAATACTCATAGAATTTCACACTCACTGAAAGGTCAGTGCGTCCTTAGGTTGTAGGGTATGTCTGGACGGCCTGGACACGGATGGAGAGCCCTGTCAGTTGTGGTCCTTCTTGCGCTTTGGCGTCTCCTGTGGGTGGGGTGAATGGGCCCAATGGACTTCATGACAAGGTGTCGTGCCTGTGTGATGTGCAGTGATGGAAGGAGAGGCCTAGTGGTGACAGAGAGAGCCCAGGTGCCGGGGAGAAGGAATGCTACTAAATGAAATGTGAGAATAAATATGTAAAGTACCCCTATGAGAAGATTCCAGTGCCGGACAACTGCGGGCCGAGATACTGCTGAAGATAGAAGACAATAAAGTTGATTTGGTTGTTTAAGAAAAAGAGACTGTTGCTGGATTTTATTTCCTGTGAACGTGAGCCGCATGAGAGTGAAATGGAGTCGGTCCTGTGAGTGGTCTGGTGACAGGGAGGTGAGGGGTTAACTGCAAGTTGTGCTGTGACCTGTGGTTCCCCAGACACGATTACACTACTCTCTGCCTGCCCTGTGCGGACCACCACACCAGGATCCACTTAATATGTGGGCGTGTTGAATGCCTTGGGAGCGTGCACTCTAAGCACGTCCCTGTGTTCCCGCCACTCTGTGTACACTGTATGTGTGATGCCCCTGGACTAGTCAGGGCGTTACAGGATACTGCACTTACTGCTCTTTAGTGCTGGGCTCAACCTCCCATGGTTCCAACCTATGGTATTGCCTCCATCCGCATCCAAATTCCAACCACACCTCACTCCACACCCTGTCAGACACACCAGTGGGCTGCTGAGCTGGAATAGGGCCCCCCACCTAGGGGTCAGGCAGACTGGTGGGAGGGAAGGAAGGAGAAGTACAGAGTTGAGTGTTAGCCCTCCAGAAGTGAGGAGCTTGAAGTGTGTGGCTCCCAGGGGGTTACAGGGTGGGTCGCAGACGGTGGTCTGGGCCCGGAGGAGTCGGAGACCCGGTCGCAGGGTGTTGAGGCTTGATGCCTAGACCTGGTCTTGGAGGACGGTCAGCAGCTCAAGTCTAATAACCGGTCAGGGACCAAAAGCATGGCGGGGTACAGGACCCTAGGTTGGGGAGTAGCTTCAAGCAACCCGGAAATTTAACCTGCGGAGGATAGTGACTTTATGGACTGTCCCCAAGAAGCTCAGAGATCCGGGGCACGAGCGCAACGAGGGGCATAGGGCTTTCCAAACCACGCAGCCTACAGAAATCCCAAGCGTGAGCCCTTGAGAGTGCAGCTCTACTACCAACAAGTAGGGAGCGGGACCCGGACAGTTTTACGCCAACGGGCCTCCAGAACACTTCTAATTTGTGCACAGAGGCAGGCTCCGGATCACCCGGCAGTACCAGAGGGGACAGATACCCGGACGAGCTCCCACAAGAGGGCAGCGGTACCCAGAGACTTGGTTTACCTTGTTGTCAGAATCTGATTTGCGGTCGCATCATCCCCAACACTGCCTGAGTGAGTACGTGGTCCTCCCCTGCTTTCAACCAGTGCTGCGCTCCCCTACAACCAGCATCGCACCATCCAGAGTCCCGGGGCCTCCCCTATCCGTAGAGGGAACGTCATTTAGCTTTCCCGCTCCATCTCCCCCGGGTACTCCCATCGACAGCGGCGGTGCTCCCCTTACCGCGACCCACGGGTGGCGTCACAAAGTCTTATCCCCTGTAAATAGTTCCCTTTACATTTGAGTGGCCACAAGCCCCCGGATCCGGAGACCCTCGAGCCACAGCAAACCCGGATCTGAGCTGTTCGACCGCTGCAGGGGCATCACACATGCACACATATGAACTGAATCTGGCGATGTACACTCAGATTCAGTGCGCATGTATTATATCTGAGATTAACGTGACATCGGGCCAGTCACAGCAATCACAATGCAGGGGGTGTGGTGCATAATGTGAAGAGGGACCGTGACTGAACCAAAGAAAAGCACCACCCCTACGACTGAAGAAAAGGTATGACATGCATTCACAGGAGCATAAAAAGTGTTTTTTTTATTATAATAATGGGAAACTATTATTTGAAAAAAACATGCTAGTGAAGCACATTGTATCACTAAGAAGACATTGGGGCAATTTAATATAAATAAGGACAGGTTCCCTTTAAGAACAACAATTAAAAAAATAATTGGATTGTAAAAGCTAGTAGCATTTTTAGGAAGCTATCATTTACTAACCTGTACAACTCTATAAAAAGTTTTAGAAAATGTAGACAGAACAAAATGTATTCCTCTAATGCATTCCTCCACTATGACTCACTACAGAATAGGAAACTCAAGTGTTCTTGAGCTCAAAGCTGCAGCCACGTCACAAAAGCTCCAGTGAACTGAGGGCAGCTATATCGTGAGATAAGACTTTCTAGATTATCCATGATAAGATCCAGCGTAGACCAAACACTGAACCTGATCCTAGGATCACATCACGCTACACTGAGGTCTGCGGTAACATCTCCATAGTGTAAACCAGATTGCTGAATCCGGAGAGTGTTTAACATACACACTGTTAGGATTCCGCTCTCTTTCCTGTTTGAGTGATAGTCATGTGACCACTAGTATGTGATTTACATACTTCTGGTCTCATGCCAACTAGCATCTTTGACTACTATTCTCAATATCCTGTTGAGTGAAATGGATGAAAAGCTAGTTGGCACATGATTGAAAATATTCAAAGCACATGCTGGTGGTCATGTGACAACCACTCAAGATGGCAGAATCCTGACAGTGTGTATATTGCACACTGTGAGGATTAAGTCACCTGCTGTCACAGAGTGAGTGCAGATATATGTGTGCTGCCCCAGGAGCGGATCGGACCGCTCAGAACTGGGGGTAGTGTCCGATCGTGGCTCGAGGGTCTCCGGACCCGGGTGCTTAGGGACCACACTATAAAGAAAAAGGGGGGATATTTACAGGGGAGGTATAGTTTGTGACGCCACCAGTGGTGTGCGGTAATTGAGAGTACCGCTGCTGCCGTTGGGAGTACCCGGGGTGATGGAGTGGGGCAGCAAGGTGTTGTTGCCCTCCACGGGTAGGGGTAGGCCCCGTGACTCTGGATAGTGGTACTCGGTGCCGTGAAGGGGGGGAAATTACTCAGGTACTCACTCAGAAATAAGCAGACGCTGACAACCGGGTAAACCAAGTCTCTGGGTGCTGCTGCCGCTCAAAGGGGAGCTTGTCCGGGTCCCGTCTCCTGCAGTGCTGCCTGGTGATCCGTGACCTGCCTCCTAGCACAAAGTTTAAATTCACTGTAGTGGCTCAGTAGTCTGGAACTGGCTGGGCCCCACTCTCCACTGTGGCTAAGTGGGGGAGCCTGCTCTCAGGGCTCACGCTTGAGATTTCAGTGGGCTGCTTGTTTTGAAAGCCCTATCCCCCTCATTGTGCTAGTGCCCTGATTATGGAGCTAGCCGGAACAGTCCATAAAGGCTCCTTTCTTCGCAGGTTAATTGCCGGGTTGCCTGAAGCTTCTCCCCGACCTAGAGTCCATGTACCCCGCCGTGCCTTCGGTCCCGGACCAGTGATAGCACCAGGCTGCTGACCGTCCTCCTTGACAGGTCCAGGCACCTAGCCTTAATCCCCTGCAACCGGGGGTCCAACTCCTCTAGGTCCAGACCACCGTTTGTGCAGTACCCTGTGACAATCTGAATAGTCCAGGAGCATCACATATGTATAGCACTAAAAAACTCCTTTAAAGGGGACTCGTCACTGCCAATAAATATGTATTTTTTTTTTTACTGCTGTTCTCCTGATCCTGGAATTGTTTTTTATTTCTTCTTCAACTTCTTCTGTTTCTGAGATATTGCCCGATCTTCCCTGTGTATAAATGTAGTCTATGTAACTCAAGGAAGACGGTCCACAACTCTTTTCGAAGGTTTCTACATGAGGACCACACCCCCTGGCTTACATAATGTAGATTAGTTTTATGTACAAATAAGAAAGTACCATATTTCCGTAATGGAGAGACTTGGGAACAAAAGAAAACATCACTGGATTAAGGACAACAGCGGTATTTATACCAGGCAAATTTTTTACATATTTATGGCAAGTTGTAAGTTACATCTAAATTGTACTAAATGTCAGACACGAAATGGAGGGGAGATATGTATCACAGAGGTGGTTATCCACTGTGATGTAAGCCTGGAAGATAGCTCCAGTACTGACAGAGTAAATAGATCAAAAGGAGAAATGAATCAGCTCTCCATCTGGGTCAAAGCCAAAGCCTTTATTGCAGCTCACGCCTCAACGTTTCAGTTCTCCCAAGGCTATCAACAGCAGAAGACTGAATTATCGTGTGCCGAGATGTCCTGTTTCTACTTCTGATAGAATAAATATGGCTGACAAGTGCCAGGTTGAGGAGCAGTCAGAGACGGGTGGGACAGGCTGCTCTCATATCCCCACCCCGAGGCGTGATATGGTGGACATAGGAAAGTCCAGGTAGAATCATTAGCTGGTTGTGTGTGGAGGTAAGAAGTCCTCCTGTGTGAAATCTCCATGCTAGGACTGTGTGTCCTTTTCCTTGACATGAAGAAACATTTATTTTCCTTGTCTCTGGCAAGCTTTATTGAGTTTTAATAAAGCAGGGTGGATGTTTTGTTTACAGTGGCCTCCCATGCCTTCCTCAAAGGCCGTTGAGTGAGCTTTATCCTTACAATAGTCACAGCCAAAACTGTTGGTACCATTGAAATGGCTCAAGAAAATGAAGTATTTCTCTCAGAAAATTATTGCAATCACATATGTTTTGTTATACACATGTTTATTTTCTTTTGTGTATTGGAACAAAACAAAAAACAAAAAAAATCAAAGAAAAAAAGGCAAATTGGCCATAATTTCACACAAAACTCCAAAAATGGGCCGGATAAAATTGTTATCACCATCAACTTAATATTTAGTTGCACACCCTTAGAAATAAATAACTGCAATCAGTCGCTTCCTATAACCAGCATTAAGCTTCTTACTCCTCTCACCTGGAATTTCGGACTCTTCTTTATAAACTCCTCCAGGTCTCTCATATGTGAAGGCGTCTTCTCTTCTCCCAACAGCAATTTTAAGATCTCTCCACAGGGGTCAATGGGATTTAGATCCGGACTCATCTGCCACTTCAGAACTCTCCTGTGCTTTGTTGTCATCAATTGTTGGGACTTCTTGAGGTATGTTTGGGGTCATTGTCCTGGTGGAAGACCTATGACCTTGGCCGCAAACCCAGAATCTGACACTGGGCAATACATTGCGATCCAAAACACTTTGGAAATCTTCAGATTTCATGATCTCTTGCATACAGTCAAGGTATCCAGTTCCAGAGGCAGCAAACAACCCCAAACATTTTTGAGCCTCCACCATATCTGACTGTAGGTACTGTGTTCTTTTTTTTGTAAGCCTCATTCCATTTTTGGTAAACAGTAGAATGATGTGCTTTACCAAAAAGCTCTATTTTGGCTTATCTATCCACAAGACGCTTTCCCAGAAGGATTTTGGCTTACGTACATTTTGGCAGACTGCAGTTCTAGCTTCTTGATATCTCTGTGTCAGCAGTGGGGTCCTCCTAGGTCTCCTCCATAGAGAAGAGAAGAAGAAGACCAGCAACCCGATGACTTTATACAATCAAGATAATGGTGGAGAAGACCCTGGTGGACCTATCTAGGCAGCACAAGATTAATCTTCCTACAGAACGTTCATCCATCAAGTCGCCATGGCTGGAGATCGAGCTACAGACCGTTAAAAGAAGAGAAAGGGGGGGCGTGTCCAGGATGCTGAGCTGAGTGGACGTGGGGAAGAGGAGCTCCTGTTGACCCTCAGCTAAATCAGCACTTATCATAAGCACAAACCTACTCACCGGCTCTCAGGATGGGACCACGGAGGATTAAACCATCGCAGCAGGCATCGGTGGCCCCCCCGCTGCACACCACGGCGCTGGATACTTTCTTGGGCCTGGAACAGGGTCCAGGGGAGGCCCGGACGCCATCTTTCCAGGAGCATGGAGGGGAAATGGAGGCACTGGCCCGGCCTGCTAAGCAGCAAGAGAAGGAGAAGTGGGTGAGCGGGGACACAGGGGAAAGTGGAGGAATCTCTGCAGCAGTTCCAACAGGGAATGCCTTGGCTCAGCAGCCCTGCACTGCATCGGATCCTCAGGCACAGCAGCAGCAGGCCCAGGAGCACATAGTGGCTGTGGGAGATAAGGTGGAGGTCGGGGGGCAGCCCTCCCCACTGCCGGGAGAAGGGACTGCAGCCACAGCTGGTAATATCAGGGAACAGAGCAGCCTGCTTCCCCCCTCTGGGCCTCGGTGTGGAGATCAACCTTCCCAGCTTCCCCAGCACCAGACTAAAACTCCAGTGTCTATTACTGCAGGTGCTCACCTTAAAGGGCCAGACACCTTCTATAAGGACATGCATGATTTCATAAGTAAACTTCCTTCTAAAGAGGACTTTCAATGCCTCATACGTGAGGTTAAAGCAACTTGCAGGTCAGAAATAGCTGAAGTGAGGAGAGATTTGCAGCAATTGTCTAGCAGAATTGAATCCCTGGAGGAAGAGCATGACATCACCAGATCCCATGTATCAGAATTACACAAACTGGCAACATCGCAACAAAAAATAATGGAGGATATGCAGTCTCACATAGAGGATCTCGACAACAGAGGACGCCGTTGCAATGTCCGTGTGAGGGGGGTCCCAGAGTCAGATGGGCCCGAGGACACAAACTCCATACTACAATCCATCTTTAATGAAGTGTTGGACGCTCCCCCTTCTAACATCATCAAGCTGGACAGGGCACACAGGGCTTTACAGCCGAAGAATTTATCCACCCAACCCCGGGACATCATTTGTTGCATTCACGACTTCTCCACCAAAGAACTGATCATGGCTAAGGCTAGAATGAGGCGCACGGCACCTGTGTTCAATGGCAAGGAAATCCAGCTTTTCCCGGATCTTTCTCGCATCACACTCCAGAAAAGGCGGCACCTCAAACCCCTCCTCACGAGCCTGAAGGAGCACCAGGTTCCATACCGCTGGGGTTACCCGTTTGCACTAACAGCGCGCAGAGGGGGTAAATCGGCGACCCTTCGCACTCCAGCAGATACCACTCTGTTCTGTGAAGCACTGGACATTCCAGCGGTCTGTATCCCAGATTGGGACTTGCGAAGGGCCGCCCCCTCCCGTGTGGTCCAAGGTGAGGGGTGGAGGGCGTGGGGCTTTGGGGGGGAGAGGAGGTAGGGGCCGCGGGTCGCCCCCCTCCCCGGCTCACCGTTGAGGACACTTCTTAACCTGGTTGGTGCCTATTTCTTATACCCTCTGAGTTCCAGTGGCTGAGCATGCTTTGTGATACTGTGACTCTCTCTACAGGAAGCCTCTGACTGTCCTTTGTGTCATCTGCGGACCTCTGGGTCTGTTGAGCTGCATAAGGGGGGGGGCTGTAGCCACAATGATGCCGTGGGTGGTAGGGGGGTTGGCGGGAGCCCGGTCCCCTTACTTGGAGTTAGTGGTTGAGGTTTTTTGTTTTGTTTTTTTTTCCCTTGTTTCCTTTTGGCACGGGCCCGTGCCCACTGGACTGACCCCCGTGGGAGGGCTACTGGGGAGTGAGGTGGGTGGCTCTCTTAGCTCAGACGGGTTGGGGAACCTCCCTCTAGGTCTCTCCCTTCCGGGTTGACCCCCCGGGAATCTATGCCTAAGGTTTATGCATTTTGGTTAATGTTCTTAATTCATGTTCATTTCTATGTTTGTCCTTGTCTTCCCCCCTCCCCGATGTTTTTTCCTTATGTGTCCTTTCAGGTACCACCCCTTCTAGAGTCCCTGGGAGCTGCGGCCCTTTGTCGTATGGACCATCTCCTCTGGCCGGCTTCACAGGGGAAGTCATGCCCCCGACGGTATAGGTGTGCCATTAGCTTTTTCTTACTTCTAAGTTTTAGATATGACCCGCATTATCTCTCTTAACGTAAAAGGTCTGAATTCACCCCGTAAGAGGAAATTGCTGCTACAGGAACTGAAAACATCAGGTGCAGACATAGCCTTTATCCAAGAAACACATTTTGTGGAATCAAACACTTTCAAATTTGCGTCCCACCGCTTTCCCATCCATTACTCGGCTTACTCGGGCTCCAAGAGGGGGGGAGTTGCTATTTTAATATCCTCCAGTTGTCCTCTACAAATTACGGGTTCTCACTGCGATCCAGAGGGTAGATATGTGATTCTGGAGGGCCAACTGGGGGGATCCCCGCACATAATGGCCAACATTTATGCACCTAATGAAGGGCAGATACGCTTTCTTAAGAAAATACTCGATCTGATAGGCGGACTGGCACCGGCCTCTACGGTGTTGGGGGGAGACTTTAACATCCCTTTTTCGGAGGTGGCCGACAGACTCTCTGTGGGTGGACACCCTCCATCGGGTGCTTTGAAAAATTTGTCCCGGGACTTTCGTAGGCTCATTAGATCAGGGGCTTTATACGACGCTTGGAGGGTGGACCACCCGGGAGAGAAGGCCTTTTCCTTCTACTCGCATCCGCATCAGACGCACACCAGAATAGACTATTTTTTCATTGACTCACAGCTGCTGGGGCGTCTTGAGAGGGTGGAAATGGGATCCATTACGTGGTCAGACCATTCCCCACTCATAATGGACTTCAAGAAAGATGGTCCTCGACCTAGGCCTCAGCATTGGCGCCTTAATGAATCTCTGATCAAAAATCCCGACACTAGGGCCTTTTTAAATAAGCAACTGGTCGAATTCTTTCAGTTGAACACGGGCACGGTCACGTCGCCGGCAACACTCTGGGAAGCTCACAAGGCAGTGATGAGGGGACTATGCATTAGAGAGGGCGCCAGGGCTAAAAAGAATGCCACAAGCCAGCGGGACTCTATAACGGCCCATCTTAAGCTACAGGAGGGGAGACTGGCGGCTGCCCCATCACTGACTATTCTTAGGAGAGTCATCAGCCTTAGGGAAAAGTTGAGAGACTTGGCAATTGGCAGAGCAGAAAAATTGCTAACCTTTTCCAAACAAAGATACTATGAAAGGAGTAATAAGGCTCATACCTTACTCGCCAGGCAGCTTAAGGAGCGCGCTACATCCTCATGCCCTCAGGCTCTGCGCGACGAAAAGGGCACTATCCACTATCACCCCGCTTCAATAGCTGACATTTTTTTCAATTACTACAACAAGCTTTATAACCTTCCGGTTCCCCCGGGCATGGCTTCGCGCGGGGCTGGGGCACTTGGGGACTATTTTTCGGCCCTTGAGCTCCCTTCACTGCCTTGCGGAGCAGCCGCGGCTTTGAATGAAGAGATTACTACAGAGGAACTGGAGCAAGTTCTGGAAGCCCTGCCTGGCGGGAAGTCACCGGGCCCGGACGGCTTTACTTATTTTTATTACAAGGTGTTTGCGGCGGAGCTCCTCCCACACATGGCCGCCTTGTTTAACTCTTTCCTTCAGGGTGACCCTATCCCTCCATCCATGCTACACTCCCATTTAATCCTCCTGCCCAAGCCACCCAGGGACCCATTGGACTGTGCTAATTATAGACCAATAGCCCTTTTGAACTCCGATATGAAGATGTTCACCAAGCTCTTGGCGGCCAGGCTTAATCGATGGTTGCCCCAACTCGTGTATAAAGACCAGGTGGGTTTTGTCCCTTGCCGTCAGGGGGGGGACAACACCAGGAAGGTCATAGACCTGGTGGATGTGGCAAATCGGACGAAGCAACAGGCGTTGGTGTTGAGTCTAGATGCAGAGAAGGCTTTTGACCGCCTTGCGTGGCCTTTTCTCTTCAAGACAATGGAGGTCTTTGGGATCTCGGGTGGCTTTATGCGGGCCTTGAAGTCCCTGTATAGCGCTCCTACGGCCTCTATCAAACTCCCCCTCCACATCTCTAAGCCTTTTCTCATCTCCAATGGTACCAGGCAGGGGTGCCCCCTGTCCCCCCTCCTTTTTGCACTATGCATAGAGCCCCTCGCGGCCTCGGTCAGGAGCAACCCAGACATCTCGGGGGTCCTGGTCAGGAATAAACCGTTTAAAATCTCACTTTTTGCCGACGATGTGCTCATTACACTTACTAACATCCATGTGTCCCTTCCAATTTTAATGTGCACCTTGGGTAGGTACGGGAGCCTTTCGGGGTATAAGATCAACTCTAGCAAAACGGAGGCAATGCCCTTGAATCTCGACCCGGTGGCCCTGGATTACCTGCGTTTGAATTTTAAGTTTCGTTGGAAGACAGATGCGGTCAAGTACCTGGGGGTTAACCTCACATCTACTTATGATTCCCTCTATAACCTTAACTTCCCCCCCTTTTCCGAGAGCTGAGAACTCTTTTGAGCAAGTGGTTGCCCCTCCCTCTTTCGTGGATGGGGCGCATTGCGGCGGTTAAAATGAGCTTGCTCCCAAAATTATTATATTTCTTTGAAACCCTCCCAGTTAAGGTACCAATAAAGGAGCTGAAGTCCCTTCAGGCGGCTATCCTTAGATTTATTTGGTGTAACAAACGTCATAGGGTGGCCAGGGAGGTGTTGATGGCTCGGAGAAACAGGGGGGGGCTTTCTGTCCCGGACATCCTAAAATACTATTGGGCGGCCCATCTTAGGAGGATCCCCTGTTGGGTGTCCCTTTGGGCATACAACAGGTGGACTGAGATTGAAAAACTTTGGCTGGCGCCTATACATCCAAACGCGCTCCTGTGGCCCCCGGCCCAGTGTGATTCGCCCCCCCCTCTTCTTGGACCGATGCAGTTCACTAGGGACCTCTGGGCATTTTGCATTAGAAGATTTCCTTTGGCATCCCCCTGCTCCCCTCTGGTGTCCTTCATATACCAACCCTTGCTCCCAAGCAGTCTGGAGTCGGACATGGTGCACCCCTGGCTCAAGGCAGGTCTATTCAGATTTGCAGACATTATAGATGGAAGTACAATGCAGATCCATTCCTTTGAGTACCTTAGAGATAAATTCTCTCTCTCTAATCGAGAGTTTTTCCAATATCTGCAGATCAGAGACTTGGCTGGCTCCTTGTTTGGCAGGGCAGGGGCCTCGATTCCCACAGATTTTGAGAAAATTTGCAGAAGGGGCACTGATACTAAGGGGCTGATTTCGGAAATTTACATTTTGCTTTCTGATTCACGGGAGGGGCCCGAGGGGTCTTTTCCATACATGCGGAAATGGGAGTCTCTATTGGGAAGGCGGATACTTCCTCAGGAATGGGCAGCAATCTGGGGAAACGCCGCCAAGACGTCAATATGCACACTATATAAGGAAAATATCTATAAAATTTTGCTATTTTGGTACCACACTCCAGATTTCCTTCATGGCATAGACCCCTCCATACCGGCTTGTTGCTGGAGATGCGGGGGAGGCAGGGGCACCATTCTGCACATATTCTGGTCCTGTCCAGGGATAGTCCCCTTCTGGGAGCGGGTTAGAGGGTTGATCCATAAAGTACTATATATAGAGGTTGATCTTGATCCCCTGATCTATGTTCTGGGTCTTGGGAATGGGGGATTGGGAAAAACGGCCTCTAAGCTTTTGTCCCACATCCTTACGGCGGCCAGATGCTTAATTGCAAAGAATTGGAGGCAGCCAGGGACACCCTCACTCCAGAGCCTCAAGTATAGATTACTGGACGTTAGACGCATGGAACATCTCACGGCACTATTGCATGACACAGTTGACCGCTTCCAGGCCGTGTGGGCACCATGGGACTACTTTGCGGGACAGGAGGATCTGTGAGACTGAGGCCTATGGGTCCTATGGAAGGAGCATGGACTCTTGAAACCCTTCCCTCTTCCCTCCTATTTCTCCTCTCCCCTCCTAACCCTCCTCACCTGTCCTGTCATTGTTTGTCTAGGTTCGATAAGAATTGTGAATTTTGTTTTATTTTATGTATGAAAAACGTAAATTGAAAATCTCAATAAAAATTCAAAGTTTAAAAAAAAGAAGAGAAAGAATATTTATATATATATATATATATATATATATATATATATATATATATATATATATATATATATATAACATTTGGTAGAAGAATGAGTTTCCTGGCTTCACTGGGGTTAGAGATGCCAGATCCTGGATAGTTTTAGCAGGGGACTCCTGTTATTATAGAGGCGTAAATCCTTCAAGACTTTTGGATTTACAGTGGAGAAAGTGACAGTAAGTTTTATAGAAATATTACGTCATTGTGTTCTGCCAGATCCGCCCAACATACTGATGAATGCCGAACAAACTCCACTTGTGCTTGTATTCACTGCAGGCGATGAGTTGTCTGCCAGCGGTACGATATCATCATTTACAGCATGGCTTCTGGGCGAGCCTCTTCAGTGATGTGACATGTTGCTGTGCAGACATCGTTTTCCTTGCCACAAGCTGAAAACATACCCCCTGGAGCAAAAAAAAAGAAAAAAGACCAATCTATGCAGAATTCTCCTAGAGACAGCGGTTCAGCAGGATGGAAGGCATTCAGATGATGCTACTTAACACGTTTGTACAGTGTCGGGATAATCAAACATCTGCCATAGGATTGCAATGTAAACTCTAGAAGAGTAGGAGAGTAGTACTCACACTAAAAACATCAGCGACACCAATCATAATGGTCACGCGTGTAGGGGGGTCAGGGCTACGCCCACCCCTGCAGAAGTAGTCGGCACATGGGTAATCTATGTTTGATGGGTAAATATAGGAATGTGTATTGTGACAATAGCCACCAGCTGGCAGTGTTATAGCACGACTGTCCTGGCACCTTGGTGGGCAGGGAGAGAGTTAATAAGAGGAGAGTAGGTCATATAAAAGAGAGAGAGAGAGTAGGGAATAGGAGAGTCCCCTAGTAGGAGTTGTGTACAGAAGACTTTTGAAGCTTTTGACACCAAGGGTCACCCCTATGGCCGTGACACGCAGGATTCGCATTAAGATTCGTCATCTGCGTCCCCAGAAGCATGTTATAATCCTGACGGTCGGGGGTCTGGCGTGGAATACTCCAAGAGTCCTTCACTACAACTGAAGGTCAGTGCGCCCTCAAGGAGTAGGGTATGGCTGGATCCTGGCCTGGGCACAGACGGGAGAGCGCTGTTGGTTGCGGTCCTTCGTGGGTCCTAGTGTGACGCCCCTGCACTAGTCAGGGTATCACAGGGAACTGCACTCCTGTCCTTATAGTGCAGAACCCACCCTCCTTCTTTCCAGGTTACACCCAGTGGTATTGCTACCAACCGCATTCAAACCCTCAATCCACACTCACACCAGTACAAGACAGACAAGTCAGTGGGTAGGTCTAGAGAGGAAAGGGCCGCCTACTGAAGGATTAAGCAAAGGGAGAGGAAGGGAAGTAGAAACTCTCCAAAGGGAGAGGGGACCGGGGGTTGGAGCCCCAAGGAAAAGTGAAGTAGTGGCCCTCAGAGTGTGAGGGGCCGAGGAGTCGAAGCTCCCGAGAGGTCGGACTAAATTGGGACACCGCAAAAGCAATACAATTGGGATCCCTCAAGGAGAAGAGTATGGCTGGATCCTGGCCTGGCACGGACGGTAGAGCGCTGTTGGTTGCGGTCCTTCGTGGGCGCTAGCATCCCCTGTGGGTGGGGTGAAGTGGACCCACAGACTTTATGAACCGGTCGGTGCCAGAGTGAAGTTAAGTGGAGGGATGAAAGGCCTAGAGGTGTTGTACAGAACCCAGGTGCCAGAAGTATGGATAGCTGCCAAATTATATGCCAGAATGAGGTGTAGAAGGAACCCTGATGGGATGTGTAATGGTGCCGGTGTGACACGGGCTGAAGTAATGCAGGAGGGGAAGAATAATAAAGTTTACATGTTTGGAAGAAGAAACCTTGCCTCGACTCTAGTTACTGTAAGGAAGAAAATAGTGTCGTCTGGACTGTTGCGGAGACCTCCCGTGTGTGGTGTGGCGACGAGGAGGCATGGGGTTAACGAGCGGCTACGCTGCGGCCTGCTGACGTACGCAAGCACGACTATTACTGCCTGCCTCGTGCCTCCCACAATGTGTGCCACAAAATGTGAGCAAGAGGGTTAAAACACTTAGCAGTAGTTTTTCTAACTTTAGAAAAAAATAAAAAGAAAATTAAATAGGAATAAATTCATGAATACCATTAATTTCCAAATCATACTTGTTTAGTCTTCTTTCATAGGTTTAACTGCTTTCAGCTCGATCTAGAGCCATGGCGACTTGATGGATCAACGATCTGTATGAAGATCAATCTTGTGCAGCCTAGATAGGTCCACCAGGGTCTTATCCACCGTTTTCTTGATTGTATCAAGCCATTGGCTTGCTGGTCTTCCTTTTCGCCTTGTTCCTTCATTTTTTTTCGAACATGATGTCCTTTTCTAGTCTAGGGCGGTAAAAATGTCCACGGTCTTATTACATCTAGAGCAGAGGTCACCAACCTTTATGAGCTTGAGAGCCACATTCAGTTCTCAAAAAGGGTCTTAAGCCACATTCACCTCTGAGAGAAGGCCGTGAGTCACATTCACCTCTGAGAGAAGGCCGTGAGCCACATTCACCTCTGAGAGAAGGCCGTAAGCCACATTCACCTCTGAGAGAAGGCCGTGAGTCACATTCACCTCTGAGAGAAGGCCGTGAGCCACATTCACCTTTGAGAGAAGGCTGTGAGCCCCATTCACCTCTGAGAGAAGGCCGTGAGCCACATTCACCTCTGAGAGAAGGCCGTAAGCCACATTCACCTTTGAGAGAAGGCCGTGAGCCATATTCACCTCTGAGAGAAGGCCGTAAGCCACATTCACCTCTGAGAGAAGGCCGTGAGCTACATTCACCTCTGAGAGAAGGCCGTGAGCCATATTCACCTCTGAGAGAAGGCTGTGAGCCCCATTCACCTCTGAGAGAAGGCCGTGAGCCACATTCACCTGTGAGAGAAGGCCGCAGTAGTGGCACCCACAGACGATATTACTGGTAAAGTGATAGCCAAAGCTTTTCCACATAAATCACACCGTGGCAGTATATCAAGATCCAGGGGTTCCTACGGTACTCCCAATTAGATTTGATCTTCTACGTTGGGTTACTTAGAAAAGTCACCATCTAGAGACCTGCTCAAGCCGGAAGACAGCCGCAAGCCATATATCATGGATTCGGGAACCACATGTTTCTCCTGAGCAACCGGTTGGGGACCCCTGACCTAGAATACACCTGTGAGTAGGTGCAGTAGGAAGCTCGACCGCTGTGACCTAAAGATAACCTATAGTCCAGCCATCTTCAGGCCACAGCAGCTGAGCAGTAATAATTACCTCCAAAGACAAAACAAAAGTGATTTTCTAATTAAAAATATTTATAAATGTATTCACAATTACATTTTCTGAAATTAAAATAAAAATACTGATTTTTTTTTTATTTATTTTAAAGACACAGCACCACTCATGCCCAGTGGTTGTTTCTGGTATTGCACAAGTAAAGTGAATTGAACTGAGCTGCAGTATAACATAAAAGCCATTAAAGGGAATCTGTCACCAGGTTTTTGCTACCTTATCTTAGAGCAACATAATGTAGGAATATAGACCCTGATTACATAAAGGTATCACTTAGTTTACTGGGTGCAGCACTTGTTACACAGACTTCTTAGATGTAGCACAGCTCAGAGAACTGCCCTGCCCACAACTCTTTGTGTACATTGTCTATTGAAAATGAGTTGCTTATCAGAGGAGGGGGCAGGGTCAAATGACTTGGCACAAGCAACTACTCACAGCATTGACAATATCCTAGTGATACAATTTTCATTGTAATTATACAATAGCACATAGGTGATGATGTGTCATTAAGCTATCTCCTTCTGTTTTCTGATTTCATAGCAAAAACCTGCTGATAGTTTCGAGAGTATTGTCAGCCATTTAAATTGTTTCAGAAAATGAAGTATCTCTCCAAAAAACATATTGCAATTACACATGTTCTGTCATACACATGTTTATTTACTTTGCGTGCATTGGAACAGCAGAAAAATAAGAGAAAAAAACCTCAAATTTAGACATTATTTCACACAAACTCCCCAAAATTGTCTGGACAAAATTGTTGGCATCTTTCCAAAATTGTGGGTAAAAAAACTTTGCTTCAAGTATGTGGTGCTCTTTCAAACTCATCTGTGGTAAATAACAGGTGTGGGCAATATGAAAATCACACCTCAAAGTAGATAAAAAGGGGAGAAGTTGACTCAGTCTTTGAATTGTGTCTGGGTGTGCCATACTAACCATGGAGAACAGAAAGAGGAGAAGAGAACTGGAGGAAGGTTGAACTAGATGGACCTAGGTCTTTTTTCAACCTAACTATGTAACTGAGCACTGGAGAATCAAAATTGTTGAAAAATATCTACGACCTCAAAAGTTACAAGTCCATCTCCAGAGATCTTGATGTTCATTTGTCCACTGTGCACAACATAATCCAGAAGTTACAACCTATGGCACTGCAGATAATCTCCCTGGATGTGGATGGCAGAGAAAAATTGATGAAAAGGTTGCAATGTAGGATAGTCCGGATTGTGGATAAGTCGCCCCAGTCAAATTACAAAGCAATTCAAGCTGTCCTGCAGGCTAAGGACGCATCAGTATCAGCACAAACTATTCAGCAACATTTGAATGAAACAAAACTCTGTGGATGAGACCCAGGAGGACCCCACTGCTGACACAGAGACATTAAAAAGCTACACTACAGTTTCCCAAAATGTATGTGAGTAAGCCAAAATCCTTCTGGGAAAGCAACTTGTAGACAGATGAGGCCAAGATAGAGCTTTTTGGTACAGCACATTATTCTACTGTATTCTGAAAACAGACTGAGGCCTGCAAAGCAAAGAACACAGTACCTACAGTCACATATGGTGGAGGGTCAAAGATGTTTTGAGGTTGTTTTGCTGCCTCTGGCACTGAGTGTTTGATTTTGTACAAGGCATCATGAAATCTTAAGATTATGAACAGAATTTTGGGTGTCAATGTAATGACCAATGTCAGAAAAGTGGGTTTGTGTCCAAGGGCATGGGTCTCCAGCAGGATAACGACAAAAAACAATCTTCAAGAAGCCTCCAGGCAAGGATGGAAACAAAGCACCAGAGATGTCGGAAGTGGCAGCAATGAGTCCGGATTTTAATCCCATTGACATCTGTCGCGAGATCTTAACATTGCTGTTGTGAGAAGAGAAGACGCCTTCAAATATGAGAAACCTGGAGGAGTTTAGAAAGAAGAATCCAAAGTTCCGGGTGAGAGGAGTAAGAAGCTGCATGATAGTATAAGGAAGCAATTGATTGCAGTTATTTAATCCACAGCGTGCGCAACCAAATATTAAGTCGGGGGTGCCAACAATTTTGTCCAGCCCATTCTTGGAGTTTTGTGGGAAATTATGTCCAATTTGTCTATTTTTTTTTCCTTTTTTTAATGTTGTTCCAATACACACAAAGGAAATAAACAGGTGTAATTGCAATAATTTGCTGGAAGACATACTTCATTTTCTGGAACGATTTCAAGGGTGCCAACACTTTCGGCTACAACGGTTTATCAGAAAATGAAACCTTCTGGATTCTTGGAGGAGTCGGCAAATCATCGGAGCCTTACCAAATTCTCCTGGTAGTCAAAGATTCCAGAAGATCTATTGTGTGAAAATAAGCAAAGAAACATGGAGAGACAGTGAGTGCAGAAGTATCATTTATAACTGGACTCTGTGGGTACAAAACACCCTCTGCCACACACAAAAACACAGGATTATACATAATATCTGGTGAGTGGTTACAAAACCAATATTGGAACCCAAGAGCTTTAAAGGAGGCTTTTTAGTGGGACAAAATTACCTTTTTGGCCCTTTATTAACGCCACAGAAACTGACCTTCTTTTTCTAAAATTTAAAAATATCTTACAAAGGGTTCCTAAGTGATCTGAAATACTTTTACCAAAACTAGCATTGGGACGAGACATCAGGTTGACCCATTACAGTCTACAGTCAGGCCCGAAATCTCAGTAGAAAGAAGCCATCTCGGCATTCAGACTGCTTAGTGGGGAGAGAATAAAATTTGCATATATTACCATATGATGTTTTATACATTATTTTCAGATCTAGAGGGACAAGTGTGAACAAGGCCTAAATATTCTGTACAGAAGTGATAATAGGCATATAAATAGTATTTTTACTAGACCATCAACCAACGTTCTTGAAGTCCACATGGCACAGCTCACCCTCCATGCACAGAGCAGGAACAGCTGTTTAAATAAGACCCATTCTTAAATCCATTCAACAGTTTTTGCCTTCACCTCTGAAAAGAAGGAAAATACAGCCGGGTAACAGCAAACAGAGCGACACACAAATAGGCCGACGCCGCAGCTACAGGAGGTGTGGAGGTAGAAGTCATACCGGCCCCGAGAAGATCCCAAAGGCTTCTCTGCCACAGAAGAAGACACCAGTGTTGTAAATGGTACATAGTAGGTGGGGGGAGGGAGGAGGACGATAAGTGGTACATAATAGGTGGGGGTTCTGTAATGGTACATAGTAGGTGGGGGGATGGTAAATGGTACATAGTAGGTGGGGGGGATGGTAAGTGGTACATAATGGGTGGGGGTCCTGTAAACGGTACATAGTAGATGGGGGAGGGAGGAGGACAGTAAGTGGTACATAATAGGTGGGGGAGATGGTAATTGGTACATAATAGGTGGGAGTCCTGTAAATGGTACGTAGTAGGTGGGGGGATGGTAAGTGGTACATAGTAGGTGGGAGGAGGGAGGAAAGTAAGTGGTACATAATAGGTGGGGGAGGAGAGGAGGACGATAAGTGGTACATAATAGGTGGGGGTCCTGTAAATGGTACATAGTAGGTGGGGGGAGGGAGGAGGACAGTAAGTGGTACATAATAGGTGGGGGAGGAGAGGAGGACGATAAGTGATACATAATAGGTGGGGGTCCTGTAAATGGTACATAGTAGGTGGGGGGATGGTAAGTGGTACATAGTAGGTGGGGGGATGGTAAATGGTACATAGTAGGTGGGGGGGATGGTAAGTGGTACATAATGGGTGAAGGGGTCCTGTAAATGGTACATAGTAGGTGGGGGGAGGGAGGAGGACAGTAACTGGTACATAATAGGTGGGGGAGATGGTAATTAGTACATAATAGGTGGGAGTCCTGTAAATGGTACATAGTAGGTGGGGGGATGGTAAGTGGTACATAGTAGGAGGGAGGAAAGTAAGTGGTACATAATAGGTGGGGGAGACGGTAAGTGGTACATAATTTTGGGGGTCCTTTAAATTTATGCATAGTAGGCAGGGGTCATGTAATTAGTACATAGTAAGTGGGGGTCCTCTAATTGTATATAGTAGGTGTGGGGGGGGGGACGTTAAATGGTACACAGTAGGTGGGTGTCCTGTAAATGGTACATAATAGTTCCAGCTCCTATAATGGCACATAGTAGATCGGAGTCCTGTAATGGTATATAGTAGGGAGGGAGCGGTAAATGGTTCATAATTAATGGGGGGCTCTTTAATGGTACATAGTAGGTGGGGGTCCTGTAAATGGTACATAGTAGGAAGAGGTCCTGTAAATGGTACGTAGCAGTTGGGGGTGCTATAAATGGTACATAGTAGTTGGGGGTCCGATAAATAGTACATAGGAGATGGGGCCTTGTAAATGGTACATAGTAGGTGGGGGTCCTATAATGGTACATAGTAGGTGGGGGTCCTATAATGGTACATAGTAGGTGGGGGTCCTATAATGGTACATAGGTGGGGTCCTGTAAATGGTACATAGTAGGTGGGCGGTCGTGTTACAGGTTTTGCATCAGGGAACAGAAATTTCAAGTTCCGTAGCTTACATCTGACTACCATTAAAGGGACTCCGTTATCACACCGCTCGGTGCACCGGGGTGAGGCCAAACATTTAACTGCACCTTCCCACCTACTCGGTTTCCCTCTATCTCCGCCCTGTTCTTGCTCTTTGATGCCAGATTTGTCAATCACAGAAGAGAAGAGGATGGAGATAGAGGGAAAAACAAGCAGTTGGGAAGATGCACTTAAATTATTGACCTCGCCATCGTGCATCGAGCGCCTGTGCTTGGTTTGAACAGTCATTCTGTACCATTAAAAATGGTCACAAAATGGTATACAATATTTTCCTCAATATTTATATAGCATGAGATGTTTTGGTGCTCTTTAGAAGTTAGGCTCCAAATGTGACCTCCACCCTCTGAACAATTTATTTCAATTGTTTAATCAGCTAATGCACAAGAAAAAAAAATAAAAAAAAATATATATATATATATATATATATATATATTCATAAAAACGGTGTAATTACTCTTTGGTAATGATCTTGAAGAGAAATCTACAATAAATGTCAAATAATGAGCTATTATGAGGTATTATGCTCCAGATCTGCAATCATAATTCTGCCATCTTCACAGCAGAACTTTCATGGCATCCACGACAAGACCCAACTCTGCGTAAAAGTGGAAGTATGCCAGGCTTGTACTAAAGTGTAGGAATTTCTAGGAGTACATGTGATAAGGGTGTTCATTGTTTACAGTGATAGCAGCAGAACTGTGAATGCAGCTCTGAAGTATAATCTCTAGACTGTTATGCAGAATCAACCCTAGATCAGTGATTCAATGCTCTCACATAACAGTAGTTTCCCGGCGTCCCCCGCTGCGGGCCGGTATGCCCACTTGGCTTTTGTTGGCACAGGTCACAGCAGCTGCTGAATTACTGGGTGGACTCATTGTAGCAGTATATAAATAGCCCTAGCGGTGGCTGCCAACGACCTTCTTGTGTCTGGTTTCTTTCTTCCATTGCCCCGAAGCATTGAGGCTGCTTAGGAAATTGCATAAATAGCAGTTCCCTATAATACGTTCAATATTGGAAAAGCCGCTTTAAGATTTTCAGTAAGAAGAAAGAGAGAAATCATCTTCAATTACAACATAGGGACATACGTGCCAAAAAGTTAGGAAATCTCCCCTGCGTAAAGCAAAACTTTTGAAAACATTCCAAAAATCAGTGCATCAGGAACGTTTTGGCAAAGAAACGCTGGGATGTTCTCTAGTGATGAGCGGGCACTACCATGCTCGGGTGCTCAGTACTCGTAACTAGTGATGAGTGGGCACTACCATGCTCAGGTGCTCAGTACTCGTAACTAGTGATGAGCGAGCACTACCATGCTCGGGTGCTCAGTACTCGTAACTAGTGATGAGTGGGCACTACCATGCTCAGGTGCTCAGTACTCGTAACTAGTGATGAGCG
This sequence comes from Anomaloglossus baeobatrachus, assembly GCF_048569485.1. Taxonomy (NCBI): domain Eukaryota; kingdom Metazoa; phylum Chordata; class Amphibia; order Anura; family Aromobatidae; genus Anomaloglossus; species Anomaloglossus baeobatrachus. Next base: position 53,022,114 of record NC_134356.1, on the reverse strand, counting down.
GGCACTACCATGCTCAGGTGCTCAGTACTCGTAACTAGTGATGAGCGGGCACTACCATGCTCGGGTGCTCAGTACTCGTAACTAGTGATGAGTGGGCACTACCATGCTCAGGTGCTCAGTACTCGTAACTAGTGATGAGTGGGCACTACCATGCTCAGGTGGTCAGTACTCGTAACTAGTGATGAGCTGGCACTACCATGCTCGGGTGCTCAGTACTCGTAACTAGTGATGAGCGGGCACTACCATGCCACCCACCGCTGCTCCAACGTGCCCAGCTTGGCCGTATCTAGATGGGTCAGCGGGTTATTGTCTGTGTACGCAGTGAACTTGGCTGCTGCCAGGTAATGGCGGAACCGCTCGGTGATAGCCCACACTAGTGCCAAGAGCTCAAGCTTGAAGGAGCTGTAGTTCTCAGGGTTCCTCTCAGTCGGTCGAAGCCTTCGGCTAGCATAAGCTATTACCTTTTCTCTTCCGTCCTGGACCTAGGATAGAACAGCCCCCAAGCCCACATTGCTGGCATCGGTGTAGAGGATGAATGGGCGGCTGTAGTCAGGGTACGCTAGGATTTCCTCTCCGGTCAGGGCCGCTCTCAGCTGGTGGAAGGATTCCTCATGCTTTTCTTCCCTCACCAATGGGGCTCCTAGGGGCCTACCACTCTTGGTCTGTCCCACGAGGAGGTCTTGCATGGGGGCAGCCATCTTCGTGTACCCCTTAATGAAGCGACGGTAATATCCCACCAGGCCCAGAAACTGCCTCACTTCCCTCACCGTGGTCGGTCTCGGACAGTCCTGGATGGTGGTGATCTTCTCGGGGTCGGGGGCGACACCTTCCGCACCAACCACATGTCCTAGGTACTGCACTCTGGGTTTCAGCAGATGACACTTTGAGGGCTTCAACTTCATCCCATACTTGGCAAGGGACGCGAACACCTCGGCTAGGTGCTCCAGGTGGGCTTCATACGTCTGTGAGTACACAATCACATCATCCAAGTACAGCAAGACGGTCTCGAAATTTAGATGCCCCAGACAGCATTCCATCAGCTGTTGGAAGGTTCCAGGGGTATTGCACAGCCCGAACGCAGAGTCCCATAGGAGTAGCGAAGGCAGTCTTCTCTCGGTCTTCCGGTGCCACGGCCACCTGCCAGTACCCGCTGGTGAGGTCAAGGGTGGAGAAGTAGTTAGCGGTTCTCAGCGCGGCCAGGGACTCTTCAATGCGGGGCAGAGGGTAAGTATCCTTATGCGTTATCTGGTTAATCTTCCGGTAATCCACACACATCCGCATGGTACCATCCTTCTTCTTAACCAGCACCAATGGGGCGGCCCAGGGACTACAGCTGTCCCTAATAACCCCTGCCTCCTTCATGTTCCTCAACTTGTCTTTGGCGCATTGGTAGTGCGCGGGGGGAATAGGCCTGTATCTCTCTTTAATAGGGGGGTATGTACCGGTCGGGATGTGGTGTTGGACCCCTTTAATCTGCCCAAAATCTAGAGGGTGTTTGCTAAAAACCCGCTCATATTCCTGTACCACCCGGTATACCCCTTCCTTGTGGTGTGTGGGGGTATCATCAGTGCCGACGTGTAGCTCTCGACACCACTCGTCTAACTCCCCCAGGGATGAGTGGGAATCGGCAGTAGGCGGTGTGATCGGGGGAACGGCTTCATGGATGGTGTGGGGATCTAGAGTGAGCAATTTGGCAAGGGTAGCGTACCGGGGAAGCCTAACCTCTTCCTGCCCACAGTTCAGCACTCGTACGGGCACTCTCCCTTTTTTGACGTCTACCACCCCTCGGGCGGCCATTACTGTGGGCCAGTGTTCGGAGGACATGGGCTCTATCATGGCGGGGTAGTCTCGTCCTTGGGGCCCTACTGCTGCCCTACACCAGATCATCATCTCACTCCTGGGAGGCACAATCAAAGGGGCCGCATCCATCACCCTCACTCCTCCAATCTCTCCTCCTGTCGAGTTCACATGCTGGCGATACATCAGGGCCCGGATCTCACGCTGCACAGCTCTCTGTCGGCTCCCCGCCGCCGTGGCGGCTAGCTGCTGCAGTAGGGTCAGCACGTCACTCATACAGTGCTCCATGACATTAGTCCCTAACACTACCTTCGGGTTATGATCACTGGGTTCATTCATTATCACAATCATCCCCTGGTGTTGCAGTTCAGCTCGTCCCACGGTCATGGCCACCTGTTTGTACCCCACTTGGGTCAATGGGAGTCCATCAGCGGCAATCAGTGTCATGCTGCCATCTGGGGGGGTTAGTTCGTCCTTTCCCCAATATCGCTGATACAGTGTGTATGGTATTGTGGTTACCTGTGATCCAGTGTCCAGGAGAGCCATCAGCGGGATGCCGTCCACTGCCAGGGGGATGATGGGCCGAGCTCCGATGTACCGGTCCCGCCAGTCGGGGGGGCTACTGGGTTCGACTCCTGAGGACTGGCCCGTGGCCCCAGGGGTTGCTCGTTTAACGGACACCGTCGGGAGTAGTGGCCGGGTTTGCTGCACCTGTAACAAATCGGAGGTCCATACCGTGAGTCGTTGGCCCTTCTCCGCTGCATCCAGGGGACGTCCTTGGGGCGGTCGGCGAGCTGCAGCTTCCCGGGGGCTGGGACCTGGTCTAAAGCTGGAGTGCGGCGAGGATCTTGGCGAGGTCCCAATCCATGCGGCGGACTTGGGCAGCCAGTTCCTCCATCATTCCGTTTGGGGCTGCAGGTACCGGAGGGGCCACCACGACGGGAGCCGTCTCAGCTGGCCATGGGGCTGCCTCAGGGACTTCCGATGCTGGAGGCTGCAGAGCTTTAATGGCCCGTTCCTTTAACCCGGCAAAGCCCACATCGGGGTGTTCTAGGGCCCACAGCCGGAGTTGCTTGCGGTCCTCCGAGGACCTCATCCCCTGTACAAACTGCTCCACTAGCATTTTGTTGCTGTCCGCATCGTTGATGGTGTCTACCCGCTTCAGTGTGCGGAGGGCTGTTTGCAGACGCAAGGCGTAGTCCCGAATGCTATCCTCAGGCCGTTGCCGGCATTGATAAAACTGCATCCGCAGCTCGGCTTCGGTACGGGTCTCAAAGGCAGTCTGTAGCTTCTCAAAGATGGTGGCTACAGAGGACCGGTCCCCCTCGGCCCAGAACTACCATGCTCAGGTGCTTGGTACTCGGAACTAGTGATGAGCGGGCACTACCATGCTCAGGTGCTCAGTACACGTCGTAACTAGTGATGAGCGGGCACTACCATGCTCGGGTGCTCAGTACTCGTAACTAGTGATGAGCGGGCACTACCATGCTCGGGTGCTCTGTACTCGTAATGAGCAGATCCGATACTTGGACATGCTCAACTTGTGTACCAAGTATAATGGAAGCCAATGGGGAATGCAATAATTTTTCCAGAAGATTCCATGTTCTAGTCCCCCTTTGACTTTCATTATACTCAGTACGAGTCGAGTCCTCCAAGCATACAACTGCTCGTTACGGGTACTTGAGCATGGTAGTGCTCACTGATCACTAGTTACGAGTACCGAGCACCCGAGCATGGTAGTGCCCGCTCATCACTAGTTACAAGTACCGAGCACCCGAGCATGGTAGTGCTCACTCGTCACTAGTTACGAGTAATGAGCACCTGAGCATGGTAGTGCCCGCTCATCACTAGTTACAGGTACTGAGCACCTGAGCATAGTAGTGCCCACTCATCACTAGTTACAGGTACTGAGCACCTGAGCAAGGTAGTGCCCGCTCATCACTAGTTACGAGTACTGAGAACCCGAGCATGGTAGTGCCCACTCATCACTAGGTATGAGTACTGAGCACCTGAGCATGGTAGTGCTCACTCATCACTAGTTACGAGTACCGAGCACCCGAGCATGGTAGTGCTCGCTCATCACTAGTTACGAGTACTGAGCACCCGAGCATGGTAGTGCCCGCTCATCACTAGTTACGAGTACCGAGCACCCGAGCATGATAGTGCTCACTCATCACTAGTTACGAGTACCGAGCACCTGAGCATGGTAGTGCCCGCTCATCACTAGTTACGAGTATAGAGCACCCGAACATGGTAGTGCCCGCTCATCACTGGTTACAAGTACCAAGCACCCGAGCATGGTAGTGCCCGCTCATCACTAGTTACAAGTACCAAGCACCCGAGCATGGTAGTGCCCGCTCAACACTAGTTTCGAGTACCGAGCACCTGAGCATGGTAGTGCCCACTCATCACTAGTTACAAGTACCAAGCACCCGAGCATGGTAGTGCCCACTCATCACTAGTTTCGAGTACTGAGCACCTGAGCATGGTAGTGCCCGCTCATCACTAATGTTCTATTATTAGGAGGGGCCCTAGTTACCAAGTGACTATTTATGGGGGCTGAATTAGACCCATGGAAGGGGCTAACGAGAGGTGGAGCCTGAAAAAAGACATATACTGAAGGGTCCTACTGTGAAATACCATGGTCTTCCACAGTATGGCACCTAATAAAATTGGAAAACATTGAGATAATAGAAAACTATTGATTTCTATGGGAATTCAGAGTGCGTAGGGACCTAGGAGGAGCCCGTGGTGCACTTTTGTGTAGCTCTTCATGCGCAAAAGGCCTAAGTCATAACTTCCCTATGGTTTCAAAGTCAAAAAGCAAATTAAGCATATCTGAAAGACTTATCTTGTACTGATAATAAATTGCAGTCTCTTTATACTCCAGAGCTGCAATCATAATTCTGCAGTCTTCACAGCAGAATTTTTTTTTATGAGGTATTAATTATCTTGCTTGAAGGACACTATTTATTAGATACTTAGCCACTGCTATTTATTTATTGACAACATACAGTACAGACCAAAAGTTTGGACACACCTTCTCATCTCTAGAACAACAGTTAAGAGGAGACTTTGTGCAGCAGCCTTCATGGTAAAATAGCTGCTGGAAACCAATGCTAAGGACAGGCAACAAGCAGAAGAGACTTGTTTGGGCTAAAGAACACAAGGAATAGACATTAGACCAGTGGAAATCTGTGCTTTGGTCTGATGAGTCCAAATTTGAGATCTTTGGATCCAACCACCGTGTCTTTGTAGAAAAGGTGAACGGATGGACTCTACATGGCTGGTTCCCACCGTGAAGCATGGAGGAGGAGGTGTGATGGTGTTGGGGTGCTTTGCTGGTGACACTGTTGGGGATTTATTAAAAATTGAAGGCATACAGAACCAGCATGGCTACCACAGCATCTTGCAGCGGTGTGCTATTCCATCCGGTTTGCGTTTAGTTGGACCATCATTTATTTTTCAACAGGACAATGACCCCAAACACACCTCCAGACTGTGTAAGGGCTATTTGACTAAAGGGGGCTTTACACGCTGCGACATCGCTAATGCGGAGTCGTTGGGGTCACAGAATTTGTAACGCACATCCGGCCGCATTAGCGATGTTGCTGCGTGTGACACCGATGAGCGATTTTGCATCATTTTATAAACGTGCAAAATCGCTCATTGGTGACATGGGGGTCCATTCTCGATTATCGTTACTGCAGCAGTAACGATGTAGTTCATCACTCCTGCGGCAGCACACATCGCTATGTGTGACGCCGCAGAAACGAGGAAGCTCTCCTTACCTGCCTCCCGGCCGCTATGCGGAAGGAAGGAGGTGGGCGGGATGTTACGTCCCGCTCAGCTCCGCCCCTCCGCTGCTATTGGGCGGCCGCTCAGTGACGTCGCTGTGACGCCGCACGGACTGCCCCCTTAGAAAGGAGGCGGTTCGCCGGTCACAGCGACGTCGCCGGGCATGTAAGTATGTGTGATGGGTCTGGGCGATGTTGTGCGGCATGGGCAGCGATTTGCCCGTGTCGCGCAACAGATGGGGGCGGGTACCCACACTAGCGATATCGGGACCGATATCGCAGTGTGTAAAGTAGCCTTAAGAAGCAGAGTGATGGGATGCTACACCAGATGACCTGGCCTCCACAGTCACCAGACCTGAACCCAATTGAGAACCCAATCGAGATGGTTTGGGGTGAGCTAGACTGCAGAGTGAAGGCAAAAGGGACAACAAGTGCTAAGCATCTCTGGGAACTCCTTCAAGACTGTTTCTGGTGACTACCTCTTGAAGCTCATCAAGAGAATGCCAAGAGTGTGCAAAGCAGTAATCAAAGCAAAAGGTGGCTACTTTGAAGAACCTAGAATATAAGGCATATTTTCAGTTGTTTCACACTGTTTTGTTAAGTATTTCATTCCAAATGTGTTAATTCATAGTTTTGATGCCTTCAATGTGAGTCTACAATTTTCAGAATCCTGAAAATCTTTGAATGAAAAGGTGTGTCCAAACTTTTGGTCTGTACAGTATGTAGAATAATATTTTCCAAATACCAATTTTCCAGAGATATCGCTATATTGTGTGAAAACATAATTGACCCCACTCAGTCTCATTCACATTTGCTGCTGCTTGGTATTAGGGGGTTTAGGTCCATTCCTTATATACTACCGCCACCTGGTGGTTACTCTTGAAAATACATTTAAAGGGTAATTCCATTTTCTTCATCTATAATTTCAATCCATAAAAATAATTAAGTGATTTTGAAGACTGTCTGGATTATAAATATTTCATACAGCTCCGATGTAGATTTACAGAAAGAAAGGAGCAGTTAAATCAACCTTTTGCTACACCATGGCACTTCACTAAGGGGGAATTTTCTGTTTTTTTGTTTTTTTTTTCCTTCCTTCACATTATTTAAGAGAATTTTTTAAATTTTCCCCATCAACCTAGCCTCTTCATTATTTTTTTTTAAAGGGGGGAGGGTAATTTTATTTTTTTTTAGAATATTCTAAAACACATTTTTAGTTTTAGTTGCCATAGGAGACTACAACTTGCGATTGTTTAATCACTTGTCTATATACTGCAAACCTACAATACTGTTGTATAGAGGGAAAATAACAGCCATGTGCTGGGCTTCACAGGAGTATCAACATTAACAAAATTGCAGACATTGGGCCTTCAGATCATGTTGTAGGGGAAAGCGATGGGCACCTGTAAGGTCAACTGACCAGGATCACTGGCTTTAAAGGGAATCTATCACCAGGTTTTTGCAACCTAATCTGAAAGCAGCAGAGATCCTGATTCCAGCAATGTGTCAGTTACTGGGCTGGTTAGAATAGTTTTGATAAAATCACTAATTAATCAGCAGTAGATTATCATTATAGGACTTCTCATGCTGCAGGTAGTCCAGCATATTCATGAGCTCTGTTTAACTGCTAGATCTGCAGCAGAGAAAACATTCATTTTATCAAATTGACAGTAAACAGCTCAGTAAGTGACACATCGCTGGAATCAGGGTCTCTGACTCTATTATGCTGCTCTTAGATGGGGGCAGAGGGCAAAAACCTGGCAACAGATTCCCTTTAACTGCCTTTGTCAGAGATTCATTGGCAGCGATCAGAGACAACTCCTGTTGCTGCTGTATGGAGCGGCCTCAGCTCCTGAGCCCGCTTTATATACTCACAACATGGATCGTCCTATGATGACCCTGACAGGAAGGGGTTAAAGTAGACCTTTTACCTGTACTGGCATGTCTGCTTTAATAAGTAATTACATTCACTCTATTAAACGAATTGTGGAGCGACTTTTCTGACGACTAGATGCTGTGCTGTTCCTGTTATTCCTCCCAATCCATGAAACAATTGATAGCTGAGTGCTCCTATATGCGGAGGTGGGAGGGGGGGGGGGGGGGGGGAAGAGTGTCCCTGCTTATTCCAATACTGTCCAATTAGAACAAAATGTACCAGACTGCATAGGGACACACCACTTTGTTAAGGAAAGGGTAACGCCCAGTTGTCAATTTATCCATTTTTTTATTTTTTGGGGGGAAATTTCAGGATAAATACAACACAATTTTGAGTGCAGCTTTCTTTAAATGCCAAAGAAAAAAAAAAAAAAAGCATAAGCTGTGTGTGAACATACACCTAAAGTAATATACGGTGGTGTTGTAAGCTTAGTTCAATGTCACATAGACAAATTCTTATGCATTTTGGTCAATAGAGGTTACGTCTTGTTTGAGGTTTGCACAGGAGATGCTGGAGGTCTCCATGCCCAGTGTCTGTTGCCACCAAATATATCAGGTCTTTGCAGATACTTTCGGGTTTTTGATCACCGGCCTCCTCAGGAATCAGGGGGCAGCCTGTGAGAGACTACCTGGACGTGGCAGAAAAAAGGAGGGTAACTATTGATCCTGTATCTTTGCTTATAAAACTCCAGCTCTGGGAACCATTTAAGACCAGATTCAAATCACTTACGTTTTTTTCTCCCCTCTTTCTGCCTTGTGATATTAGTTGCAGTTGTAGAGGCCAAATTCATCAAATTGGTGCACGCAATTCTTGAGTACGATGCAAAGAGAAGACCACTTTTGCAACTTTTGATGCTAAAAAAGTCCCACTTTTGTGCCAAGAGTCGCAAAAATGAAGAAAAATTTTGAAGGACTGGACTGAAATTGCACCAAATTATGAAAAAATTTTTTGCGGAAAAAAAAAAAAAAAAAAATTGTAATTGATGAAAACAGCTGGAATAACTAAACACTGCCCACAATGTGGAACATAAGAAAAAAAAAATAACAGGCTCGTATACTGTATATAAAATACTTAAAGCCCCAAAAGTAAAAATGGATTGAGTGCAAGCAAAAAAAAAGAAAAAAAAAAAAAAAAGGAGGAGCTCGGGAAATGATGGATGCATGAAAGGGAACATTGTTATGTGAAAAAATGCTGTTAATCTGCAGGTTGACCGTGCTCTGAACCTGCCCAGCGCCCACATTTAGAGCCCTGCTGCTGGGAGGATATTAACTTTATTCCTCCTGGCAGCATTAGGCTTCCAGTCATAGAGGTGACGCTGGCAGAGGTTCAGTCACCACTTAGGCTCTAATGATGAGTCGGCTGTCAGTCACCGCGCGTGGTAGAGTAGATGCCACTGTCACTGGTATTTCAGGAGTGACATACAGCCCTGTGGTGTCCGGCTGCAGAGGGTCGCTGTGACTGGCTGCACAAACTGCTCCTTGACATTCCATTCTTTATTCTGTGGTGTGAATGGAGTTCTATGTATTTTATTTGTTAAGGTTAACGCTCTCAGTTTTGGACCCTGCAGATATCTTGGCAGTTCAGCTGCAGGTCCTCATCTCTGCTCCCTATATCTATATGTGATGCCCCTGGACTATTGGGTCGGTCGTCACAGGGTATTGCACAATCTGCCCTTCCGTGCAGTATCCACCTCCTTCTTGGTTTTGGGTCCCTAACTACATGGTGTTGCCTACACCAGCTAATCAAATCCTAGATACACCCTGCACCACACCCACCGGATACACCAGTGGACGGCTTGAGTGGAGTAGAGTCGCCCACCTGGGGGGGGGGGGTTGGAAAGGAGAGGTCAGGAGGAGAGAGTTGGGTCTGAGAAGTGAAAGTGAGAAGAGGTCCGGAGAAGGACTCCTGGGAAGCAATCTAAATGGCAGACGGTGGTCTGGGCCTAGAGGAGCTGGACCCCCGGTCGCAGGGGATCGTGGCAAGGGGCACGGATCTGTCGAGGAGGACAGCGGGCGGCCTTGCACCATCACTGGGCTGGGACCAAGGCACGACTGGGTATGTGGACCCTAGGTCGGGGAGTAGCTTCAGGCAACCCGACAATTTACCCGAGGAGAATAGAGCCTTCAAGATCCGTTACCACCCACTACAAAATCGGGGTACTAGCGCAACAAAGGAGATAGGACTTTCCACTCAAAATGGTCCAGAAAATGCCAAGCGTGAACCCTGAGAGCAAGCTCTCAAAGTTAGCCACACTTGGGAGCGGGACCCGACTGGTTCCATACTACCGGGACCACCAGAGAAGTAAACTTAGTGTCAGGAGGCAGGTCATGGATCACCAGGCAGCACCATTGGGGACGGGACCCAAACTAGCTCCCCTCAGCGGCATCCAGAACTTTGGTTTATCCAGTTGTCGGTGTCAGCTTAATGGACTGAGTGAGTACGAAAGTGACCCCTTTGCATCCGACACTCCCCTTCAAATCATCGAGCCCCGGGGCATTTCACCTACCCGTGGAGGGTCACAACACCTGGCTGCCGCATTCCATCCCCAACTGCAGCGGTGGTACTCCACATTACCACACACACACACCACGGGTGGCGTCACGAACTCTAATACAATCCCCTGTAAATACCCCCTTCATTTGAGTGACCGCACAACCCCCGGGTCCGGAGACCCTCGAGCCACCGCGGATGCGAGCAGCTCGGCTGCTGGCACCGGGGCGGCACACCTATCTCTGCATTCAACCCTTGGTTTGTTGCAAATGATAGTTACTTCTAAGCTGTCCAGATTGCAAACTGTCAGCTTGAAATCTCCTGTGGAAAACACATCATCATTTTATGTTGCTGTTGTTCTCCTAATGTCATCTTTGAGATAAATGTCCTTTTTGCATTTCCTGGTTTGTGCTTTAGAACTTAAAGGGGTTGATTAGTGCTCATCCCACCTGATCACTACCTAGGGCTTATTTTAGGGCCAGCTAAGGCCTAGGTATCTTGATAGATTGGTGCATAGGTGCGGAACCTAAGGACGTCAGGGGAGCCAGCGGTAGGCTCTCCCAGAGGTCTCCATCTTCCCCTGAGCGATGACTGAAGCTGCACCCATGACTGGAAATCAAATGCTGCCGAGAGGAATAAAGTTAGAGATCACACTTACAAAGATAATGACTCCATCATCTGGAGCTCCGTTACTTTAGGACCAGCGAGGGCCTAGGTATCCTGATCGGCGCATAGGATCAGAACCTTTCTAGGGCCGTCAGGGGAGCCAGCAGTAGGCTGTCTCCAGAGGTCTCCATCTTCACCTTCCCTAGTGTCAGAGTTTCCCTCTTGCTCCTTCCTGTCACCTTTCGTTTAGTGCTCCCCCATACCAAGCGTGACAGCCGCTCACTGTATACTGAGTGATGACTGAAGCCGCATGCCTATGACTGGAAGCAGAATTCTGCTGGGAGGAATAAAGTTAGAGCTCACGTTTCCAAAGATAATGACTCCATCATCATCATCTGGAGCGCCGTTATTTTAGGGCCTAGGTATCCTGATTGGTGCATAGGTACGGAACCTTTCTAGAGGCATCAGGGGAGCCAGTGGTAGGCTTTTTCCAGAGGTCTCTGCTGTATACTGAGTGATGACTGAAGCCGCACCTCTATGACTGGAAACCGAATGCTGCCGGGAGGAATTGAGTTAGAGCTCCTCTGCCGGGAGGAAATTAAATGCTGGGTAGGTTCAGAACACTATTAACCTGCAGATTAAACATAATTTTTTTTCAATTGACAGGTTGTCTTTAAGGTTTTGTATCCTTGTTTGTACAAGGCCATGGACTAAAGGCCACTTTACACGCAGGGATAAATCTTTGGCAGATCTGTGGTTGCAGTGAAATCATGGACATATTGTTCCATTTGTACACAGCCACAAACCTGGCACTGATTGTCCACAATTTCACTGCAACCACAGATTTATCTCTGTGTGTAAAATAGCCTTAAAGGGAACCTGTCATCAGAAATTTTCCTTTAAACCTAAATGTTTCCCCCTCTGCAGCTCCTGGGCTGCATTCTAGCAAGGTTCCTGTTGGTTTTTTTGTTCCCTTTTAGATCAAATATAATACTTTATAAAAGGTGTACCTTTTGGGATGCAAATTTTCTAAATCGTCCATGGGGGCGGGCTCTCTGGTGTCCGTTATGTCCATCCTGCCGATTTACTACGTCCCCCAACGAGATTATGGGCGGCGCTGTGATTATCATTGCAAGTGCCCACCCATAATCTAGTGCACGCGCTTTCCTCTCTGCCTCCAGCGTTCTGCGCAAGCGCTGGCCATAACCGGTGGTGTCCTGCTCTGATCCTCCCATGTATTTCCGGCTACAGGGAAAGATGGGAAAGAGGGGACGTGCGGTCATCTGGCCAGCGCTTGCGCAGAATGCTGGAGGCAGAGGGGAAAGCGCGGGCACTTGCGATGACAACACAGCGCCGCCCATTCTCGTGCCTGCGCAAACGTCACCAGCGGTCACACTGTGCACGCAGTGCACAGTCCCGCTACAGTGGCACTGCGCATGCGCCGGACCACGGGCTCACTGGGCGGCATCCTGGAAGTATGAAATGCTGCGTTGGGGGACGGCGTAAATCGGCAGGATGGACATAACGGACACCAGAGAGCCCTCCCCCATGGACGATTTAGAAAATTAGCATCCCAAAAGGTACACCTTTATAAAGTATTATATTTGGTCTAAAAGGGAGCAAAAAACCAACAGGAACCTTGCTAGAATGCAGCCCAGGAGCTGCAGAGGGGGAAACATTTAGGTTTAAAGGAAAATTTCTGATGACAGGTTCCCTTTAAGATTCCTCAGGAACGCTGCTAGAAGTCACATCTGCAGCAGGTTACAACAGCCAGAGAGGCTCTACTAAATACCAAAGATGCTGGAAGTCTAACCAAGTACATAAACGGAGTTCTCTTTTATATCTGACCCTCTGAAATCCTTTCCAGATGGATTCTTTGACCTAAAATATATATCACTTAAGACAGAGTTATATTGTATTTCTTTATTACAACAAACTACAGGCTTTTTATGCATTTACTTTTTTTTTTATGACAGAAAACAGAGGCACTTAAAAGAACAAGTCTATTCCATAATCAGATTCTCTGAAATCCGGACAACTAGCGAACAGACAAGACACACAGGTCCCCGACTCTTGCTCCACCGTCTCTTCATGAAGGATATAAGTGCCATGCGTCCATGAGTGCAGCTTTTTCTCTGATCTGAAAGATAAAGAATCTCATTTGATGAATTCAAGCAATAACAGGGATAAAGGGAACATTGTGATATGCTGTGTACTGTGCTGCGAGCCCATACAGAACCGGACAAGAAGATCAGATCTGCTGGAGTCCGAAGAATAGCGCCATCGGGTGGAAACCTTTGGGAGCTTCTATAGTGGTTAGATGCTTTCAAAGAAGGAGGAATGGAAACATGGCTGAGTTCCTGAGACACATTTAGATTTCTTTCTAGATGTTTTAAGCTGTGTACACACAGTGCTTTTATATTGCTTTTTTTGTTTTTTGAGCGCAGTTTTGATGACATCACAGTCTGAGAATCCTGAAGAATAATGCACACGCTGAGTAGTTTTTACTTTGCACAATTTGGTGCATGAAACAATCTGAAGGATGTCAATTCTTTCAGAGTTTTCACCTAATGATGTCAATGAAAAAAAAAAACAAAACGAGTGCAAAAAAGCGCACGAAAATGTGTCAAAGATGCATTTTTTTGCAATGTGTTTTTTTTTTCCTGCCAACAAATGCAGAAATTTCTGCAAATACTCCGTCTGGGCATATATCCTTACCCATACGTGCTCACGTTCAGTATGTGCAGCAGAAAAATCTATGAAGTGTTGGCAGGAAAAGTATTGCATAAAATACCTGCATCCCCCCCCCACCCCCAGTCATTTGAATGGGTGAAAAAAATTGCTTCAAAAACACTGAAAGAATGGATATGTTGCAGAATGGGGAAAAAAAAAAAAAAAAAAAAAAAAAAGCAGAAATCTCATTCACATTGGTAATACAGTAAAACGATTGAAAATTGTTTTGACAAAAATTAGGTGAAAAAGCAATGAGAACATACCCTATAGTTCGACAAAGGAGGATGGAAGAACATTTGCCTATGAAACCTGAAGTAATACAGGAGAGGGTAGCACATTTCCAAAGATAACGACTCCATCATCATCCGGAGCTCCATTATTTTAGGGGCAGCTAGAGCCTAGGTATCCTGATCGGCGCAGAATCTATTTAGAGACGTCAAGGAACCCAACGGTAGGCTTTCTCCAGAGGTCTCCATCTTCCCCTTCCCTAGTAGGGTTTCCCTCTTGCTCCCTCCTTTTGCCATTCATTTGGTCCCCCCCATAATAAGCGTGACAGCCACTAACTGTATACTGGGTGATGACTGAAGCCGCACCCCTATGACTGGAAGCCAAATTCTGCCATGAGGAATAACGTTAGAGCTCTCATTACCAAAGATGAGAACTCCATCATCATCATCCGGAGCACCCTTATTTTATGGCCAGCTAGGGCCTAGGTATCTTGATCGGTGCATAGGATCGGAATCTTCTTAGTTTAGGGTCAGCGGTAGGCTCTCTCAAGAGGTCTCCATCTTCCCCCTCCCTAGTATCATAGTTTCCCCTCTTGCGCCCTCCTTTTATGTTCCCCCACACCAAGCATGACAGCCGCTCACTGTATACTGAGCGATGACTGAAGCCGCACCCCTATGACTGGAAGTCTAATGCTGCTGGGAGGAATAAAGTTTAGAGTTCACTTTTCCAAAGATAATAACTCCATCATCATCCGGAGCCCCGTTATTTTAGGGCCAGCTATGGCCTATGAATCCTCATCGGTGCCTAGGTGAGGAACCTTTCTATGGGCGTCAAGGGAGCCAGGGGTCAACGGTAGGCTTTCTCCAGAGCTCACATTTCCAAAGATAACGACTCAATCATCATTCGGAGCTCTGTTACCAAGGATTGGTCATTCATATACAAATTCGACTCACACGTGGATGGGCGTATAGGCCCATGGATGGCCTTTTTCGCTTCTCCCCGCATCTTGAAAGGCTAGTTTCACACATCCGGCTTTTTGCCGGATTGCCGGATACAGCGCACTCCAGTACAGTGTATACAGTACAATGGCAGCGCGACAAGCTCCGGTCACATGCTGTCATGTGACCGGAGCAGGTGACCCAGAAGTTGCCACGCTGCCATTGTACTGTATCACACTGTACTGGAGTGTGCCGAATCCGGCGAACAGCCGGATGTGTGAAACTAGCCTTAGAGGAGACAGAGGAGGACACTTCTGCTCAGCACTGTCAATCGAAAACCAAGGGCGGCAACCGAGGGAAGAAGGACTGCAAGTCCACAAGTATGTCCTGCAGTGATACTTTTGAGCCTCATTTGTATATGGCAAAAAAAAATTGAAATACAAAATTTTGGTGTAACGGAGTGCCGGGTAACAATGGATTCTTGGAAATGTTACCCAGCAGTATCTCGGGTGTCCTAGGCACTAGCTCACTGACAGGTTTCCTTTAAGGCTGGAGTCACACTTGCGATTAACTCGCACGAGTGCAATGCGAGAAAATCTCGCATCTCACTCGGACCAATGTTAATCAATGAGGCAGCTCCGATCTGTTATTTTTTTCTGAGTCCAAATCGGATAAGTTTGATCCTCAGTGATTGTTTACAGATCTGTTAGATCCTCACCGCCACATTATTTGGTACATAAGTGTCTGACTTCTTTTCCAGTCTTCTTCAGAGTCTCCAGCAATTGGTCCACGGAATGTTTATCAGACTCGATCACAACCTTCTTATTCGGCAAATCAATTTCATACTGAACATCTGCAGGAGAAACAAAAGGAGATCAATCTATAGATAAATATAATAAATGAATGGTCGTAGGGACGTATGGAAAACATGGTGAGAACACAGCAGCGATAACATTCATAGAAAGGTTATACAATAAAAAACCCCTGGGATTTAAAGGGAATCTGTCACCAGGTTTTTGGACACCTAATCTGAAAGCAGCATAATGTAGACACAGAGACCCTGATTCCGGTGATGTGTCACTTACTGGGTTGCTCAGTGTAGCTTGATAAAAATCACTGTTTTATCAGCAGGAGATCTTCATTAGAGGACTAGTAAACCTGCTGCCATGTAGTCATAAGCTCTATATAACCCCACCCCCCACCACCACTGACTGGCAGCTTTCTGCCTATACACAGAACTAAGTGGTAATATAGAGCTCCGCATTCAGAGAATCAGTGGATCTACGATGGATAAAACAGTGATTTTATAAAAACTACAGCAAGACGTCCATAAAATGATACATTGCTTAAGTCCGGGTCTCTGACCCTACATTATCCTGCTCTCTGATGGATTGAAACTGGTATAGGATCCCAACAAAGAAAGGTCATCTTGCTGTGGTTAATGGACACACAAGAATTGGCCAATTTGTGAGCTAAAGTATATTTTATATAGCATTAATGCAGTTTAACTCATGTATTCTATGTTTGCGCGCTTACAGAGCGCATCTGTTTTCTTTTTATTTCGTATAGTTATAGCAGCTGGCACCTGTTCACACTTCTTATGTTCCATTTGGAGATGCAGTTTTTTGAAGGTAGCAAGAACCAGAGGACAGATTCCCTTTAAAACATAAGAAGCTGCCTGCTGTTGCCACTAGAGGGAGCTTGCTGTATACATGGAACCGAAAGGGATTTTCAACACCTTCAATATTCATAAACCATCTACAGAACAGGTCATCAACGTCAGATCAGGGAGCGTCCAACACTTGGAACCCCAATTAATCAACAGCTCCGCTCACTGTGTAGTGGCTGTTCTCAGGTACTGCAGCTCAACTCCTATGCAAGTGAATAAGAGCCGAGCTGCAGCACCTGGGACCTGGACCATAATAATACAAGTTTACAAGCCGCTGTATTGTTACATTATAGTGATGGTTGGGACATCGGTGGTAACTTTAAACAACTTGTTGCAGCAGGAGCCTCCCCCCTCTACTATAGAACACATCCTTTTAACTGCCTTGACTATTTAACTGCCCAAAATTAGGTTTGCGAGAAAATACACTACCCTCGCAAGCTTACTACAACACCATTTCTTTAAGGCCGTTTTACCCACGGATTTGCTGCGGAAATTTCTTGAGAAATGTCTGCAATCTTTGTGCAGACATTTCCCAGCAAATCCTATGAGAAAAAAAAAAAATAGCTGTGTGCACGCTGCGGATTTTTCTCAAGAAATTTCCTTGAGAAGATTTTCTTGAGAAAATTTCTTGAGAAAATGAGCATGTCAATTCTTTTCCGCAGGTACCTGCGGATTTCTGCAGTACAGCCTGCAAAATCCACAGGGAACAACCTGCGGGAAAATCGCGGCTAATCCGTGGCAAATCCGCATGCGGATTTACCTCGGATTTGGTGCGGATTTTTTCCGGAGGTCCGGAAATCTTCCACTCCCAGAAGTTTCTCAAGAAATTTTCTTGAGAAAATTCACATTTCTAGTGCGCACATAGCCTTAAGGAGTCAATATGACATTGCCTTAGGAGAGGTCATGAATATCAGGTAAATAGCCAACACTGATCAGCTGTTAGCGGGTCCTGCCTTGGATGGTAAGTAAACAGCGCAAAGAACCAAAAAACTGCACATCGCCATACGCTTTGTAGTGGTCATTCTCCTCGGGTACTGCAGCTCAACTGGAGTTAAAGGGGTATTCCCAGCTCTAAGAGCCATTCTTGAGGAAGATCTTGGAGATGGGAATACCCCTTTAAGCTGAAGTACCACAATGGTGTGCATGGAGGTGTGGTGTCCCGGATCCTTCTGCTGATTGGTAGGGGTCCCAAGTGTTTGGCCCTTACAGACTTGACGTTAATGAAACTAAGACCCTGTCTTTCAATGAGGGACAGCTTTCCACCTCTTCACATGTAACCGAGGACAGCTTTCTACATAATTACACATCTTCTCATACATTTTAAGAAACTTTACCTCCGAGCCGATCAAGTACTCGGGCCACAGCATTTGAGCAACCCTCACAGGTCATGTCCACGAAATACTCTTCCTTCTGCATGAGAAATCAGAAATCGTTACGACAAACCATGGACTGTATGACGGCTGTCACTGACAATTTCTTGTATAATGACCTTAAGATGATAGTTTTTGCATTCAGTTTTATGCCCACTTACCAACTTTTACAGCCAACCTTCCATGAGTTATTACCGTATTTTTCGGATTATAAGAAAACATTTGGGAGGAAAATGAGGGGTGCGTCTTATAATCTGAATGTAGCTTACCAGGAGGTGGTAGAGAATGGTGACAGGTGGCACTGCTCTGTGCAGCGGGCGGTAAGGTAGGGGCCATCCTGAAGACATCGGCGGTGCAGGGCTTCAAACGATGGTGCCTAGAGTCGACGCATGTGCAAATGTGGCTCTTCGCTCAAGATCTCATCTGCGCATACGCCGCCTCTGGCCCTTTGATGTCCCAGCAGCTGACGTAAGGAAAATAGCACTCGGAGATGGCACGTGCGCAGATCAGTTCTCGGCTTGTCATTGAGCCAATAACTCAATCTGCGCATACGCAGACTCCGGGTGCCATTTCTTTGAAGCCCACACCACTGACAGTACCTGGATGTTTTCTCTGCCTCAAACCGCATCTAGAACACCCACTGCACCACCTTGCTCCACGATCGCCCCTGCCTCTTGTGACCTCTTCCCCCCCCCCCCTCTAAATTTGGGGCGCGTCTTATAAAACGAAAAATACAGTAACTTGTGACGCACAAAGCGTTAGTGGAAATTTTTCATCAAATAGCCATGGCCCTAGCGTAAATCACACCCAGTTTCCTGCCCACAAATGGGCTAAACAATGCTTCAGGCACGCATCTTAAAGGGGAAGCCATCCAGAAGCGGAGTTCCTAGGAGGTGAAGGCAGCGTCCATCATGCAAAAGCGCACATGCAGCTGTGTACAAACCTACCGGGACCGTGCATCCCTGAGAGCTCACTGAGGGCTTGGACAGAGTGGTTTAGGCATATCACAGGGGTCTAATGCCCCGAACCCCAAGGGATCTACAGGGTCTTTAAATTGCTCCAATATTTAACAAAAACAACAAAAAATGATTTACGTTTCAATGAGTAAAGGCAGCTTTACAAGCAGCGACATCGCTAGCGATGTCGCTGGTGAAAGCACCCGCCCCAGTCGGTTGTGCGTCACGGGCAAATCGTTGCCCGTGGCGCACAACATCACTCGGACCCGTCACACGGACTTACCTGCCTAGAGATGTGGCTGTGGCCGCCAAGCCGCCTCCTTTCTAAGGTGGCGGTTCGTGCAGCGTCACTAAGCGGACGCACAATAAAAGCGGAGGGGCGGAGATGAGCGGCCTTAACATCCCGCCCACCTCCTTCCTTCCTCATTGCCGGTGGACGCAGGTAAGGTGACATTTCTCGTTCCTGCAGTGTCACACATAGCGATGTGTGCTGCCGCAGGAACGACGAACAACATCGTACCTGCAGCAGCAACGATATTGGAGATTAGAACGACGCATCGATGATCTGGTGAGTATTTTTGATCGTTAACGGTCGTTCCTGCGTTTCACACGCAACGACATCGCTAACGAGGCCGGATGTACGTCACGAATTCCGTGACCCCAACGACATCTCGTTAGCGACGTCGTTGTGTGTAAAGCCCCCTTCTGTAAAATAAAATCTTGGAGAAGGCAAGCTCAGCTGATTTTTCTTAGTAACGGCTCTTTCTATATCGAAACTATGGCCCTGTTTCCTCATTTTTTTTAGCTCTTTTAAGACTAGGCCAATTTTCGTCCCCCCACCCACTTTTCATTTTTTCCTACTGCCACATAGAAGGGTTTGTTTTGTACGTGACAATATATACACATTTTTGAAAAAGACACCATTCATTTTACCTTAGCATACTATTAAATCAGAAAAAAAAAAAAAAAAAAAAAAAAGTGGGGAGAAATTCTGAAAACAAAAAACCCCATTCTGACATGATTTTATGCAAAATACTGACCTTGCGATGTGATTCTCCTAATTTTGGCAACACCAAATTTGCCTAGTTTTTTTTATTATTTAAGTGGTGAATAAATAAAAAATAAATAAAATCAGAAATTTGTGGGGTTGTTGCTGTGATAGTTGTGTATCATTTTGTGTAGGTTCGTATTTCAGGCGTTGTGCTCTGTCCATTCTATGTATTTGTCCTGTATGCAGGTTAATAACTCCCTGCAATGCTTCTGTCCTTAGGTGTGGAGAAGGGGGCCTTAGGCTTTGTGCGCACGTTGCGTAAATTCATGAATTTACGCTGCGTTTAGCACTGCAGGGTAAATGCATGTGTCCTGCGTCCCCAGCACAATCTATATAGATTGTGAAATAATCCATCCGCACGTTGCTTGTTTGAATGCAGCAATTTGGATGCCAAAATTTTGACACAAATCCGTGCGTTCGAAAAAACAACATGTCAATTATGGCTACTTTCACACATGCGTTCAGCGCAATCCACCACTATGGAGAATAGTGCAGTCCGTTAACGCACTGCGCCATTCTCCATAGACTTGTATTGACGACGCACTAACGCAATTGTCTGCATTGCATCCGCTGGACGATGCTGTGTCGTTATTTTGACGCAGCGACGAGCGGAGGGAACACTACATGTAGCGTTTTTTTTGGGTCGTTAAAATAACGCACCTTGACGGATTCCGTTGGAATCCGCCAAGGTGTCTAATGATTGTCTATGGTGGCGGATTCCGCCGCTATGCGCTAAGCGGCGGAATCCGCTGACGGATTCCTTCACGTTCTACTGAGCATGCTCAGCATGTCCAGCAGAACGATCGAAATAGTTTAAAATCACTCCTGGTCTCTCTCCCCCTCTCTCATACTCACCGATCATGGGCGCGACGCTGCACGGCTGTCACAAAGCTCCGGCGGCTTTTCCTCTTTTGAAAATGCCGGCTGCTCATTATTCAATCTAGTGTTCACTGCTTTCCCCGCCCACCGGTGCCTATGATTGGTTGCGGGTCAGACCCACCCCCACGCTGACAGCTGTCTCACTGCAACCAATTACAGCCGCCGGTGGGCGGGTCTATATCGTGCAGTAAAGTAAATAAATTAAAAAAAAGGCATGCAGTCCCCCCCAATTTTGATACCAGCCAACGTAAAGTCACACGGCTGAAGGCTGGTATTCTCAGGATTGGGAGCCCCACGTTATGGGGAGCTCCCCAGCCTAAAAATACCAGCCAGCAGCCATTAGATGTGACAGTCCCGGGACTCTACCCGGCTCATCCCAAATTGCCCTGGTGCGGTGGCAATCGAGGTAATAAGGAGTTAATGGCAGCAACCCATAGCTACCACCAAGTCCTAGGTTAATCATGGCAAGCGTCTATGAGTCACCCACAATGATTAACCTGTAAGTGAAAGTAAATAAACACATACACCCGAAAAGATACTTTATTTGGAAGATAATAAAAAAAAAAAAAAAACAAAACCACACAACACACCCTCTTTCACCACTTTATTAAAATCCCCAAATACCCTTCCAGGTCCGGCATAATCCACACAAGGTCCCGCGACGCTTTCAGCTCTGCTACATGAAGCTGACAGGAGCGGCCGAAGAACACCGCCGCTCCTGTCAGCTCCATGCAGCAACTGAAGGGAGTCGTGCTGTCAGCGGGAATGTCACTGAGGTAATGCCTGTGTGATGATGAGTGCAGTAGTGCCTGCATGTGTGGTGATGATGGACTCACTCTCGCGGCTAGAAAACTTAATCCAACGCGTTGTTTCCCAGGAAGCCGTTGCCTTTATATCACACTATTTTCAAGGCATCCGTCACATAACGCAATGCAATGGTTGCCGTTCAACACAAGTGTGAAAGTAGCCTATTCCGTGCGCTTACGATGCAGCTCCCACTCTGTCTATGGTGGGGGCAGCATCCCGAGCGCATGAAAACGGGATTTATTGTGCTGAAACACTGCATCCATTGTGCAGTGTTTCTGCAGCGATTTGAAATGCATATGTGCTGTCTAAATCGCTGCAGAAATTTCAGCATTCACGTACACACAAAGCCAAACTCCGTTTACCTGGGAGATTATTCAGTCTGGCTGAAAAGGACAAGAGACAAGCAGGAAGATTCGTCCTCTGGGGGAGAAACTGAGGCTACAGGAATCACCCCAGAGAGCCGTTGAGAAACCCAGATTTTCCTGGAGAAGGACTGCTGGAGGATTGTGACCGATCCCTGGAACATTTATCCCATTACTGGACTACTTTACCCTCTGTGTGGTGGATTATTTTATGGACTTTCTGATTTTGCTTGGAATAAATATTCTTTGGATTGTTCCTCCATTTCCCGCTCTGTTGATTGTGTGATATGGGAGAAGGACCCAGTGACAGTTGCCATTTTCCAAGACCCATAATATTTTCATTTTTCGGTCGATGGAGCTGTGATGGATTTTTTTTTTTTTTATACCATTTTGAGATTGATATGATGTTTTGTGGCACTGGAGAAACCAAAAACCCCTTATTTTTTTACTTTCTTGATTTTTTTTTGTTTATAATGTTTACCTATCAGGTTAATTATTTTATACGTCAATAAATTGGACTTTTCTGAATGCAACAATACCACATAGGTGTATTTTTTTTAAATTATTTTTAAATGGGGAACAAGGGGGGGGGGTGATTTGAACTTAGTTTAATTTTTCTTTTTACCATTCACTGTATTTAATAGTCCCCTTATGGGACAATAACCTGCGATTATCTGTTCTCTTGTACTATATACAGTAATGCCCCACCACTGTATATAGCAGAAATCACAGTCTCCTTTGAAGCTCAGCCACAGGCAGAGTTACAAAGGAGCGTTGCTATGACAAGAACGGAGGTCATCAGCAGACCCCATGCTGTCATCGCAACACATTGGCGACCTGTGATCACGTCACTGGTGCGCCCATGGAAGCTGAAAATGGCTCACCCTATGCCGGCACATGGTAAATCCCGCTGTCAAAGTTTGACAGCGGGATTTAACAGTTGCTGGGGAACTCCTCTCCAAATATGGGGTGGACATCCCATGAACCTTTTTTATGTACCCGCTGTGTACTTGTGCGGCATATGTATGGAAGATTTTGTGAGGAAGATAAGTTGCTTTTCTTGTATCTGTCTTGTGGCATTGCTTGACATTTTTTTGCACAAAATTATTCAAAATGGTGCAATTTATTTTTTTTAAATGTCACAAATTATGAATCAGCCAAAAAAGATCTGGAACCTCCGGATCCTGCCTACAAAGTAGTATAAAAAAATAATTAAATATAAAAATAAAATTTAATATGGTAAATAAAATAATTCTGCATGGCACTTTTTTTTCAATTTTACTGTACTTTGAATTCCCCCCCCCCCCCCCCCATTTTCCAGTAAAATGCATGGTGTAATTCACAACTACAACTCGTCCAGCAAAAAACAAGCCCTCATATGTCTATGACGGAAAAATACAAAAAAAAACAAAAAAAACAAAAAAAAAAACCACACACCTCACATCGCTATTAAAAGCGATGTCGAGTGATTGTCACAGGGGACAGATGAGTAAAATATGTCACCAATATTGATCGGCGGGAGTGTAAGGCTATGTGCGCACGGTGCGTACTGGCCCTGCAGAAATTTCTGCAGCGATTTAAAGACCACACGTGCGCTTGAAATCGCTGCAGAAAGAGTCCGTAATTGGAAAAAAAAAAAAGCTGATTCCATGCGCTCTGGATGCAGCCCCTCCCATAGACAGAGCGGGGACTGCAGGCAAAGCGCAGGAAAGAAGTGACATGTCACTTCTTAGAATGCGCGCTTCGGGCAGCAGCCGAAGCGCTGCGCTCTAAGACGCCACGTGCGCACGTCTCCTGCATAATCTTCATAGATTGTGCAATGGACGCAGGACGCATGCAGTTATGTTGCGTTGCAATACGCAACGTAACTGCATGCAAATGCGCAACGTGCGCACATAGCCTAAGAGGGTTAGTGGGCCCGTGTGCCCCGCCCTGAAGACACCGATCGTCATTGTGGTATAATAATGGGAATTGTGTTGATGTATGAAATATATTCATGCATATGTGAGTACCAGGCCCGAACTCTAGAGAGGTTCCCCAGTCAGCGGACTGACCCCAGCAGATCAAGTCCTCAAGTTTAGGCTTGTCATTGTGCCGAGCCATTGGCCCAAGTCTGAGTGCAGTAGACGAGCTTTGTCCAACAGCAGGTGAAACTCCTAACCCCTTAACGACCGCGGGCAGTAACGTTACGTACTAACGGTCATAGGGTTAATCCCAGCGGGCTGCTGCAAGCAGCCTGCAGCGATCAGCGCACACCTCAGCCGGTTTATACAGCTGACATGTGTGCCTGCTAGGCATGAGCAGAATCACTATCCGCCCATGCCTTTTAACCCCTTAAATGGCGCTGTCAATATGTGACAGTGCAATTATAATAGCAATTGCGCTATAACTTTACTCACAGGCCGATACCAGAAGTCACGTGATGTGATCACGTGGATCTGCTGGTTGTCATGGTAGCACACAGTGTCATGCGATCCTGTCCAAGTCCTGAAAAGAAAAGAAAAAAAAAAAAAAAAAAAAAAAAAAAAGTCGAGTGCTGCTTGTTACAAAAGATGATCATTTTTCTAAGTCTGAGCGGTGCTGCTCTGATCGGAAGAAATGAATGAGCGATCAGACAGCTGATTATAGCCACCTAGGAGGACTAGTAAACGGGAAAAAAAAAAAAACAAAAAACACAAACACAACCCTAAAAGTTCAAATCCCCCCCCTTTTCGCCCCATTGAAAATGAAATGGTTTAAAAAAAAAAAAAAAAAATTTAATAATAATATGTACACAATTGGTATTGCTGCGTTCAGAAATGCCCGATCAAAATATAAAATCAAATTAACCTGATCGGTAAATGGCATAGCAACAAAAAATTCCAAACGGCAAAATTACGGGTTTTTTTGGTTGCCACAAATTTAGCGCTAAATGCAATAACAGACGATCAAAACGTACCATCTGCGCAAAAATGGTACCGTTAAAAAAAAATAAAAAAAAAAAGGTCAGCTCGAAACACAGAAAATAAGCAGTCATTGAGCCATAGCTCCCGAAAAATGGCGCAAAATGTATGCCACTTTTTTTTGGACAAACTTAACCCCTTAGATAAAAGTAAACATATTCAGGTTTGGTGTCTTCGAACTTGCACCGACCTCAGGCATCACACAGTGTTATCAGTTTTACCATATAGAGAACACCGTGAATAAAATATCTCAAAAACAAATCATGCAGTCGCACTTTTTTTTTTTGCAATTTTTTTTACCATTTTCCAGTACACTATATGGCAAAACTCATGGTTTCATTTAAAATTACAGCTGCTTTCACAAAAAACAAACAAGCCCTCACATGACCAGACTGACTAAAAATAAAAACAAAAAAAAAAAAAAAAAAAAAAAAAAAAAAAAAAAGCTATGTCTCTCGGAAGAAAAATGCTGGGGAAAAAAAAAAAAAACCCCGGATAGCGCAAAAATCGGCCAGTTGTTCGGCCCACCGAAGGACCAAGCCCACCCACCCGCGACTACTGCCCCGCACCACTCCCACAGGAGTAAAAGTGGTAAAAGTGTAACCCTCACAGTGACAAGGAGTTCGTAATGGTACTAGATTATTTCATGCAAACCTTAAAAAGGGAACCTGTCACCAGTTTTGGGGCCTATAGGCTCCAACCAGCACCGCTGGGCTCTTCAATACAGCATTCTAACATGCTGTATATGAGTCGCCCACCACAGTGATGCAGCGGTCGCCTCCGGGACACTGCAGGGACTTCTCTTTAGGGACCCCTCTGGCGACAGGTAGGGCAGGTTGTTTACTTCTGAGTCGTGACGCCACTCTCAGTTCTTGCGGTCCGGGTGATGGGTGACCGCCACTGCAGTTTAACAAGAGCCTGGGGGTGATGGAGTGTGCAGTTAGATGGTATGGCCTCCCGAGAGTGAGGCTGGCTCCAGGGGAACAACAGGTCGCGGAATAACTCAGTCTCAGTCCAGAAATGACTTGCAACTGGTGTTTACTCACTTTCAACTGCGACAAGTGGTACCCGGGCGATGCTGAGATGAACTACAGGGAGAACAGGTTTTCCTTCAGACTGTAAGCTTGCCTTCCTAGCACTTCTTGTTTCAGATAACCCCCGACTTGAAGTATATGGGATTCATCCAGGGAAGTCGCAACTGCCTTTTCTGGCCCGTTTGCTGGCAGCGTGGACCAAGTAAAGATGGCTCCTGGCCCCATCTCACTTATGGGCCCCCTCGTTGCTGCGGACTCTGTGTGTTTGGTGAAACACCTGGAGTGCCCTCACCGGCAGGTTTTAGCAGACCACTAAATGGATGTCTGGCTCTAGGGACCTGTTCCCCGTGCGTGCCTGGTCTACCAGGAGTCCCCATACTCAACTGCCTTGCTTCTTCCTGAGGTGTCTTTCAGGCTGTGTGGCAACCGAACTCCCCCGCAAACAGCCACTACACATGCAGGGTCTGACTAATGTGACCGCTCACTTGCGTCCTCACTTCAGACTGGCTTCCTCCATCTGCTCTCTCTCTCTGACTGCCACTGCTCAACTCACTTTCAGCATCTCCACCGCACCACTAGCTGAGATGTGGAGGCCACGCCCCCTCCTGGGTCTGCCCAGGGGGTCCTCTCTAAGGTGTGTGTGAGACCTGGTCACTAGTGTCTGTGCGTACACACCCTATTCAGCCTTTAGGATTACATGTCTGTACTCACCCAGCAGAGGTGCAATACTCAGTGGTGCCTAATCAGGTCAGGGGTGCCACATATATAAGAGCCCAGGCCACTGTGTAGAACATAAAACAAAACACTTCTAATACTCACCTAGAAGGTCGCTACGATGCACAATAGTCAGATGGGTTATGCTGTTCTCCAGGACCGACACCTCCTCTTTCAGCCATCTTGCTCTTCCATCTTCTGTGTCACACACTCGCCGGCATGGAGGTCCTGCGCAGGCACACTTTGATCTGCCCTGCTCAGGCCAGATCAGAGTATTGTAGTGCGCCTACGCAGGACCTCAATACCAGCCTGTGTGTATCAAGTAGGACGTGTCGTGTACCCAGGCTTCAGAAAAAGGAAGACCAAGATGGCTGAAAGAGGAGGCACCACCCATCTGACTGTTGTGCACCGGAGCGACCTTCTAGGTGAGTATTACAGTATAAAGTGATTTTTATGTTCTACAGTGCAGCCTGGGCTCTTATATACAGCATGTTAGAATGCTGTATATAAGAGCCTGGTGATGGTAGCCGCAGCTTATAGGCCCTAAAACTGGTGACAGGCTCCCTTTAAGAGCTCAGACAGCTTTTTTTTCCCATAAGAGTTCTATTTCACTTTTTTATGGACAGAGCTTATACATAGTATACTCTAGGGGACTGTTCACATGTTCAATAATTTTTGCGGACAGAGTGGTCAGCGCCAAATCACGGAGACATGTTTGAGTGTAGGAACAAAATCGTCAATGAAAGTCTATGAGTTTGTAGAAAAAAAAAAAAATACAACTCGGATGCTGAGTGCTGTCAGTTTATAACCGTTTCTCATCTTAAATCATGAAGGGGTGATTACTGCCGGCTGCTGTAGTGATGAAGAATAAGTTGTGCTCACTGCAATGACCTGGTGCTCGGGAAAAAAATAAGTCAATCAAGAAGGGTAATCCCGGCACACAGCATATGAAAAAATGGTAAGTCCAGGTATGGTATGCTTGAACAAAATTTCTTTATTTTTCAACAATTATTGTACTGCCCGCCCAACGTTTTGGCTCACGCAGGAGCCAAAACGTTGGGCGGGCAGTACAATAATTGTTGAAAAATAAAGAAATTTTGTTCAAGCATACCATACCTGGACTTACCATTTTTTCATATGCTGTGTGCCGGGATTACCCTTCTTGGCTGCTGTAGTGAGGCAGCGGCGATCCCTACATGTCTCCTTTGAACAGCAGACATGTGCGGCTATCAGGTGCATCCGTAGTTCTCCTGAGTCTGTGACCCCTTTAGATCGCGCTGCCATCAGAGGCCCTGTGACGCGATTACGGGAAGCCAATGATTGCCATGGTAGTGATGGGTCATGTGATGACTCCGGTCACTATCATGATGTAGTCCCTGTTACAGCCAACAGAGCAGCAGCTGTAACAGGAACGCTGCATTTCTGCTGATCAGAGCTGTGCAGCTCTGATCAACAGAAATGAATCAGCGATCAGACTGCTGATCCTTATAGTCCCATAGGGACACAAGTAAAAACAGCCGTCTGCATGATGTCTTATGGAGGAGACCTAACAAAGGGGAAAAGTGTAGCTATGCATTTCTATGAAGCCTGGGTGACTGATAAAATTACGGCTCCCAAACTGGCTAAAATGGCTGCTTCCCACACTAAACTACAAGGAGAGGACGAAACAGCACATGAAAGACCAAGAATATTCCTCAGGAATAGTTCTGACATGTGCTCAGAGCTTCCTACAACTATATTTCTGTCGATCGTTCCCACACTTTGCTGTAATTAAAGGGATTATATATTAATTTACGGGCGTCTACAAAAGGAAAGCTTTTATAGATTTTATGAATAGGGTTATCATTTCTGGCCAAAATACGATGCGTTTATTGTCTTTTGTATTCCAGACAAGTGGCTATAAAAGGTTTTTTTCTTTTGCTTTTTAGAGAATGACTTATGGTCGTCATAATTGCCTTTTATATTCCCTGCAGTGTAGTAAGAAACCTGCAATGCGGACTCCCATAGGAGTGATTGATTATGTTCTCTGGAGGATATCTAGCTGCACCCAAAAACCATTGCCAGAATCTTCATACTAAGGGGTGCTTCATACACAGCGAGATCGCTACTGAGATCGCTGCTGAGTCACGGTTTTTGTGACCTCATTAGCGATCTCGCTGTGTGTGACACTGAGCAGCGATCTGGCCCCTGCTGTGAGATCGCTGCTCGTTACACACAACCATGGTTCGTTTTTTTTTATTGTTGCTCTCCCGCTGATAAGCACACATCGCTGTGTGTGACAGCGAGAGAGCGACGAAATGAAGCGAGCAGAGAGCAGGAGCCGGCATCTGGCAGCTGCGGAAAGCTGTAACCAGGGTAAACGTCGGGTAACCAAGGTGGCTACCCGATATTTACCTTAGTTACCAGCCTCTGCAGCTCTCACGCTGCCTGTGCTGCCGGCTCCGGCTCTCTGCACATGTAGCTGCAGTACACATCGGGTTAATTAACCCGATGTGTACTGTAGCTAGGAGAGCAGGGAGCCAGCGCTAAGCAGTTTGCGCGGCTCCCTGCTCTCTGCACATGTAGCGACGTTATGATCGCTGCTGCCTCGCTGTGTTTGACAGCTAAGCAGCGATCATAACAGCGACATACAAGGTCGCTGTTATGTCACAGAAAATGTCACAGAAAATGGTGACGTAACAGCGACGTCGTTGTCGCTATGTGTGAACCCAGCTTAAGGCCGGGGCCGGGGCCACACGGGGACTACTGCGACCCTTGCATGACATTCGGCTCACGCTGGCAGCACAGCGGGAGCCGAGTGTCATGTGAGTGTCACTGCGACTGAGGTCAGATCGTGCGATCGGACCACAGCTGTGGAAGGGGGGGGGGGGGGAATGATCGGGCCGGCTCTGAGGAGGAGAGGGAGGGATTTATATATCTCTCTCTCTCTCCTCCGTAGCCGACTATTGCAATTCTCGCTCTGCACTCGCAGACACCGGTGTACCGCGAGTGCAGTGCGATCTCTCGCCCCATAGACTTGAATGGGGGCGAGAGAAACAAGGATCGCATTGCACCCACAGCCATGCTGCGACTGTTTTCTCGATCCGATTAGGGCTGAGAAAATAAAATTGCTCATGTGTGCTGGGACATAGGCTAATATTGATCCGAGTGGAATGTGATTTTTTATCGCATTCCACTGGCTCCGATTTTCATGTCGTGTGGCTTAGGCCTTAGTCTCAGTCTTACTGGGGCAATAGAGGGAAACGAAGCACAAATTGGGTGTGGTTTAGACAAAGTTTATCAAGAATAGGTGGTCATCATGATTGATTTGGGGCTGCATTAGGCATCCACAAGTTGGGGTTTAAACTAGAATTTCCAGACCCCCCCACTTCTGTGTTTTAGACAGCCCCCGAATTTAAGGAGCATCATTGTCAGAAGCTCCCTGTCCTCATCAGGAACACTCCCCTGCAACCAGAAAAAAAAAAAACGTAAGACCTGTCCATTCATACTGACAACGGACAAGATAAAGATTCCCAGATCACATCAGGACTACAAGATCCCAGGAAGCTTCAGCTGCAACACAACTCATGGGGTGTACTTAATTATATGTACCAAATGTCCAACTGGGGGTCTGTATGTAGGGGAGACAGGACAAGGATGAATTCTCACCGCCACACAATTAGAGAAAAAAAAAAAAAAATAGGATGGCTCTACATTTTTGTAACAGACCACAGCATCTTGGACATGACATTGCTGGTATTGAAAGGAAACTTCAAATCCCAGAGAGACAGGAGACTATGGGAATATAAACTTATGATGACCTTTGACAGATTCAGAGCAGGAATGAATGTGTGACATGGATTTATGTCTTTTTACATCAATGTGCTCCTCAGACCATCTGGGGTCATCACAACTCTGGACCAGACCTCAGTCAGAGGACAATACAACTTTCACACTGCTTATCTGTTGCTGCAATTTTTACTGCCACAACTGTTTGTCCCCTTGCCATACTGATCATTCTGCTTCACATACCTTGTGTTATTTACTGCTCCATTCTATGTCCTGTTGTGTAGAAATATGTGACTCTTCAGATTTTGTGTTATACTGAGGCTGATGAAGAGACCTGAGTGGTCTTGAAAGCTGCTGTTATTACCATCTTTATTAGTTAGCCATTAAAAGGAACCTGTCAGGTGCAATATACACCCAGAGCCATGAGCAGTTCTGGGTACATATTGCTAATCCCTGCCCAACAGTCCCTGTATACACTAGCATAGATAAAGAGATCTTTAAAAAAAGTATTTCTAAAGATCTTTTATGATATGCTAATGAGTGCAGGGACTAGTCCCCTGGGCGTTAGTTCCTCTCTCTAGTTGGCTCCATTAGCAGGTTAGTACGCCCCTGTGGGCCTGCTAACATATCTCACTCACCTCTCCGCTGCCATCGCCGCCCAACGCTGGATTTCGGCTCAGTGCTCATGACCCCGGAGATTCAGTCACGTGCACTACTTCAGTTTGAAGCCAGGACACGTACACCCGGAACTTTGGGGTCATGTGCGCTGAGCAAAAATCCAGCGTCTATGGCAGCTGAGAGGTGAGTGATCATCCTCTGACACTGCACATTTATTAGTATGTTATCATACCCACAGGGGTGTACTAACATGCTAATGGAGCCAACTAGCCAGGGGAACTAACGTTCAGGGGACTAGTCCCTGCGCTCATTAGCATATCATAAAAGATCTTTAGAAATACTTTTCCTAAAGTTCTCTTTATCTATGCTAGTGTATACAGGGACGGTTAGGCAGGGATTAGAAATATGCGCCCAGAACTGCTCGTGGTTTTGAGTGCATATTGCACCGGACAGTTTCCCTTATAAAGAAGAAAAAAAAAAACAAAAAAAAACAAACAACCAACCACTGGAGGACTCCGTTTTGATTAAACAATTTTTTTTCTATCTAGTGGCTAACATGGTACAATGATATATTTTACCTGCATAAAAGTATTTAGGAATTGATTTATAGGGATATTTTCCTGCTTTTGTGGCGCCCCTGACCTGGTCAGGCACCACTGAGTACTGCACCCATGCTGGGGACAGTACAATACAGGTAATCCAGAAGGCTGACTGGGGTGTGGTACACAGGCGCATAGTGATCAGGTCTCACACATGTACCTATGAGAGGACCCCTGGGGATTCCAGGAGGGGGTGAAGCATGAGCACGGCCTCCATCTCCTCTCAAGGGGTGTGGTAAGAGAGTCTGGTTGCTAGGTGGCGTAGGCAAGAACAGGAGAGGAGGGGCAGTGAGTCAGTTAGAGCAGAACTCCATAGGGCTCAGTGAGGAGCAGACCTGTGGGGCTGTTGCTGTCTAACAGCGCCCGCGCAGTGGCTACTGACGGGGGAGAACGGTCAACTAGGAGTGCTACCCGAAATCCATCTTCAGCTAAAGAGAGGGCACGGAGTGGGAAGTAAGGAGACTGCTAGAGAGTACCAGGCCCAAACGGGCGGCAGATCCCGGAGCGGAGATAGATCCAACTTTCTTTTGCTAAACCTGCCGGTGTGGGGCTCTCAAAGCCCACGCCACAACATTACCAAAAGCCGCAGCCACGTAGCCACAGTTAGGGCCCATAGGTCACAGGAGGCAAGCAGCTGGAGTGGCCTGGTCCAGGCGACAAGCACACGGCAAACGAAGGGGAGAGAGGCTGCAGCATCTTCCCTGGGTGACCCCCATAGGGACTAAAAGTCGGGGTTACCCCAAACCACCAAGGGCTAAGGAAGGCGAGTTAGTAGTCACCCTCACAAGTCAGCCTGAAGGACACCTGGTTCCCACTTGGTTCATCCCAGCTACGCCCGGGTCACTCACCCTGCCATCAACTGTGAGTAAAAACCCTGAAAGACATCCTGCTTGTGTGGAGTCATTCTGCGCCTTGTAGTTCTACACATCTACACAGGGCCCTGGGGCTTGCCTCACTCTCAGGAGGCCACTACATCCGACTGCACCCACCATCAGCCCCAGGCAGCCCTTAACCTGCAGTGGCGGTCCCCACTAACCGCAAATCTGAGAGTGGCGTCACGACAAGAAGAAGATCTCCTACCTGTGACCAGATCCAGCTGAGTGGAGTCCCTGAAGGTAATGCACCGACACAACACCTGTGGGGCTTCACACTTTCACCCAGTTCTGGAGAACCCCTTTAAAGTAATCCGGACAGAATTTTTAATCAATTAAATGTGTGGGTTCCGCCCTGATTAAAAGCTTGACTGTTCCCTGTAGGTAAGGTATAGCTACATGTATGTATTGAGGTGGATGCAAAAACTATGGGCAGAGCCGTCGGTTTGTAGCATTATTTCAGTGTTTATGGCTGTTTTTCTTACTTGCCCATAAAACTATAAACTTGTTCTTTTATGAGAAATGTGGCTTATGTTAAACAATACAAGGCAGAGCGCAAAGAATCATCCAAGATAATAGACAATGATTTTTTTTAGAAAGTAAATTTCTGTACGGCTAAACTAAAATGGGCAGTCAGCGCGCCTCCGAGAGGGACAGCCAAGCGCGCCTCCGAGGAGAGGGACAGCCAAGCGCGCCTCCTGGTAGGTGGACAGGACAGTCAGCGCTCCTGGTAGGTGGACAGGACAGTCAGCGCTCCTGGTAGGTGGACAGGACAGTCAGCGCTCCTGGTAGGTGGACAGGACAGTCAGCGCTCCTGGTAGGTGGACAGGACAGTCAGCGCTCCTGGTAGGTGGACAGGACAGTCAGCGCTCCTGGTAGGTGGACAGGACAGTCAGCGCTCCTGGTAGGTGGACAGGACAGTCAGCGCTCCTGGTAGGTGGACAGGACAGTCAGCGCTCCTGGTAGGTGGACAGGACAGTCAGCGCTCCTGGTAGGTGGACAGGACAGTCAGCGCTCCTGGTAGGTGGACAGGACAGTCAGCGCTCCTGGTAGGTGGACAGTCAGCGCTCCTGGTAGGTGGACAGTCAGCGCTCCTGGTAGGTGGACATCATTTCCGTCAAGTGTGTTGTCGGTGTCACTTCTGGTCCGGAGTACAACGCGCTAGTCGCCAGAGTGGATTGGACTCATGGGAGATGTGACGCACGCTCCCCATCTTTAGGGTATGTGCGCACGTTGCTTTTTACCTGCTTTTTACCTGCTTTTTTGCTGCTTTTTCTTCTGCGCTGTTTAATGCCAAAATGGATGTGTTCTTCTATTCAAGCAAAGTCTATGGGAATTTGGGTTTCTTGTTCACACTATGTTGTTCAAAATGCTGCCTTTTTGAGGCAGAACTTTGGTCAAAAACTCAGCTTTTCAAAGAAGCAACATGTCAATTGTTTTTGCCATTTGGGTTTTGCACTGCAAAGCTGAGTTTTTGACCAAAGTTCTGCCACAAAAAGGCAGCATTTTGAACAACATAGTGTGAACAAGAAACCCAAATTCCCATAGACTTTGCTTGAATAGAAGAACACATCCATTTTGGCATTAAACAGCGCAGAAGAAAAAGCAGCAAAAAAGCAGGTAAAAAGCAGGTAAAAAGCAACGTGCGCACATACCCTCAGCCCCCATTTAGTGTATCAATGAAATGCTGCAGGTGAAAAAGGGCAAAGGATGGTGGCCTTTGGGGGGGCGGGGGGTTATACTGCTGTGAGCATGCCTGTAGTGGGGTTTACAGTGGTGTCTATACTGCTGTGGGTTTTCCATTGATAGGATTTTAAGGGTCTATAATGCTGTAGGGATGTCATTCGTGGGATTTGGGGGCATACAATGCTGGCGGTACTCCTGTGTTGGGATTTTTTTTTTTTTTTTTTTTTTTTTTTTGGAGGGAGGGGTACACTGTTGTAGGTTTATAATTCTGAGGGTAGGCCTGCAGTGGAATTTTGTGGGGTCTATGATGCCTGTGGTGGGATTTGTGCTCTGTGCAGTGCAGATGGGGGACACTTTTGATGGATTTTTAGGGGGTGTGGGTGATGCTAGAGGAGGACTAGGATGGCATTTCTTGTGGAGAAGAATTTTATAGACCAGACTATGATCAGAGTGGTCTGTGCTAATAATGAGGGAGTTTCGAAATACTTGGATTCGCGATACTCATAACGAGTACCGTCTAATACTCGCGTATTCATTCCGAATAGCGTGTGCAATGCAAGTCACTTGGGAATACTTGCAAAGTAACGAGTAACCCAAATTCCGCACTATTTGCTAGTTGCAGAAATTGTACAGCATTCAGGTTACTAGTAACATTGCGAGTTTTTCCCCCATTGACTTGCATTGCACACGCTATTCGGAATGAATACGCGAGTATTACACAGTACTCATAACGAGTATGGCGAATCCGAATACAGAGGAACCTCTGTTTACGAGTAACTTGGTGTGCAAGAATTTCGCCATACGAGCAAAGCTTGCTGTAAATTTGTAACTCAGTTTACGTGCAAGCTTTGCCCTACGAGCAAATACTCACCGCACACACTTCCGGTTCCATACTTTCACCGCACTCTAACCTGCTCTTGCAGTCTGCACAAACACACACAAAGACGCACATATTATGCTCACCTAACCTTCCGTTCCATCGTTAGCCTCCTGGTTCTTGAAGTCCGCCGATACAGGATGTGTAACTGCTTATCATCGC
This sequence comes from Anomaloglossus baeobatrachus, assembly GCF_048569485.1. Lineage (NCBI taxonomy): Eukaryota > Metazoa > Chordata > Amphibia > Anura > Aromobatidae > Anomaloglossus > Anomaloglossus baeobatrachus. The sequence continues at coordinate 52,987,223 of NC_134356.1, read as the reverse complement.
GACGATTGAGGAACTTCCGATGTCAGCTGCTTCTGAAAGGCAGCGCGCTGACCAATCAGAGGCAAGCGGCTCCTACCTTTGACGTCAGCGCTCTGGCAGAGGAGGTTCCGGCATCGGTCACGATGGTTACCCGATATACATCCTGTACCGGCGAACTACAAGAAACAGTAGGCCGGCGATGGAACAGAAGGTAAGGTGAGCATAATATGTGTGTGTGAGTGTGTGTTTGTGTATGTGTGGAATGACACAATAGGTGACCAGGATGGGACATTTAACAAGTCGTGGAATGAATTGTCTGCATTGCAATGATTTCCTATGGGAACTCTTTGTTTGCTACACGAGTAACTTGGTTTACAAGCCACTCCCACAATAGATTGCTCTCGTAAACCAAGGTTCCACTGTACTTTGAAACTCGCTCATCATTAGTCTGTGCGTCTCAGTTTTGCTTGTATGTGGAAAAAAAAAAAAAAATAAAAGTTTCTCCCCATTCCTCCTTCTACATCTGGGGTCACGCGAGTGTATGAATACTCGGACCGACGATCATTCAGGAGAGTGTGATGAGTGAAGCCCGTTTGGTATTCCATAGGTCATGTAAGTGCTATATGAAGGTACCATCCCCCCCCCACCTCAGATCAAAATCTGACGTGTGTTCACATTTTCCACAGACAACACAGTCCGCGAAAAATCACAGACGTGAGTGGTCCCATAGACTATGGCTATGTTCGCACGTTGCGTTTTTTACCGCGTTTCTGCGTTTTTAGCAGCAGCGTTTTTGCGCTAAAACGCATGCATTTTTGTTTTCCAGCAAAGTCTATGGGAAAAGCAGAAATCCTGTCTGCACTTTGCTTTTTTTTCTGCAGCGTTTAATTTGCATATTTTGGGTCAAAAACCATGCTGAAAAAGAAGCAGCATGTCAGTTGTTTTTGCCATTTCTGCAGCGTTTCCTTAACATTGGAGTCAATGAGAAATGGCAAAATGCAACCAAAATCACAATTCCTGCGTTTTTCATGCTTTTTACCTGCTTTTCCACTGCGTTTTTGGCTCCAAAAACACGCATGCTTTTCTGGCCAAAAATTAATGGGTTCTAATGTTACTTTACACCAGGGGTCTCAAACATGCGGCCCGCATGCGGCCCATCAAGCTGCTTCATGTGGCCCCCAGGCTCGGGACCCTGTTACTATCGCGGCCAGTGCAGGGGCCGCAGCCACTGTCTGCACTTTGTTAGATGAATGTTTTGCCGGCACTGATCTGAGTCAAGGACTCTGTGCTCTCGCGCCGGCAAAACAATCATCTGACAGAAATCACTGACAGGGGCTGCGGCCCCTGCACCGGCCGCGATAGTAACAGGGGCACGGGTCTGGGGGCCACACGAAGCAGAGATGAGGAGCCGAGGGACAGGTGAGAAGAATATTGTGTGTGTGTGTGTGTGTGTGTGTGTGTGTGTGTGTGTGTGTTGGACGTTACCCCTTAGCGACCTATGCGTACTGAGTATATCATGGCTCCCTGGTACTTAAGGACCCATGACGTACCCAGTATGTCATGGCGAGATCACAGCCCCCGGTGGCTGCGATCGCTTTGCATTACAAATACCTTAGATTCGGGGAGGAGGGGACCTCAGGAGGGGTGGTGTCTCCTCCCCGGACCTACGGAGGCTGTGATTGGCTGACGAACGCCGCTCAGCCAATCACAGCCACTGATGTTTCAGCCATTGAAAACGGCTGAAACATTGAAATCCAGCCATGATCAGTGCAGCTGTAGCACCGATCATTGGCTGGAGTTGGGTGACCTGTGCTGCACTCGCCCCCAGCTCTGATTGGAGAGACCGGCCTTGTGACCGATCTCTCCAATCACTGTGGATCTGGGGCCAGAGACCGCCCCCCTCAGCTTCACTCCAGAGTCTGTGGAAGCTGAGAGTGATCGGTAAGTTATAGCCACTACTACAGGATGGGCACATTACTATAGAATAGGGACAAGGTGGGCACATGACTATAGGATGCGGACAAGGTGGGCACATGACTATAGGAGGGGGACATTACAAGGATGGGCATAATACTATTGGATGGGGACTTTACTATAGGATGGGCACAGTACTAAAGCATAGGGACATTACTACAAGGGAACAAGGATGAGAAACTTTACTATAGGATAGGGATAAGGCTGGGGACATTACTGTAGGATGGGCACATAACTATAGAATGGGACAACTATATGATGGGGACAGTACTACAGGATAGGGAGATTGCTACAAGGGGACAAAGATGGGGAACATTACTATAAGATGGGGGACAAGGCTGGACACATTACTACAGAATGGGCACATTACAACAAGATGGGGAACATTACTAAAAGATGTTGGCCAAAATTTCTATATAGTGATAATTGAAAACACTATTAGTTACAAGAAAGGGATAAAATGTAAAAAAAAAAAAGAAAAAAGGCATGACTTTTTCACCATCACATTTTTTTATTTTTTTTATTATATATTATATATATATATATATATATATATATATATATATATATATATATATATATATATATATATATATATATATATTTATTTAAACAAAGAATGTGCACATTTATAATAAACAAGTGAAAAATGTTCAAAATCAGTGATCCAAAGGAGTGTAAAAAAAAAAAAAAAAAATTATTTTTTTCCTCTGTGCGGCCCATACACCCAGCCGACTTTGAGACCCCTGCTTTACACACACACACACACACACACACACACAAAATTTAAATGTTAAAAAATAATAAACTTTACCTATTTTTCTGTTAAAATGTGCATAACCACTATTATTTCATTAAAATTGATAATTTTCCATATAGTTTTATTAAAAGTTAATTTTATACTTTTTTTCTCTTTTTTCATTCTTTTTGACTATTTCAACTTTATTTCTCAGTGTCTTGATCTACAAAACGCATCTGCAGAAACGCAGGTGAAAACGCAGGTAAAAAGCGCTAAAAACGCGGTAAATACGCATGCGTTTTTAGCGCTAAAAAATGGTCAAAAGTCATTTGGTCAAAAACCAAGGGAAGGAAAACATGCAGAATAAACTGCAGGTATTCCGACGCAACGTGCGCACATAGCCTATCACAGGTCCGAGTGCGATCCGTGAGAACCACACACAGCGCTCGTACATGAAAAGTGGGTGTATGAAAGAGCCCAGGCGGGATGGGAGCGAGTGGCCTTCTCACAGGCACCACCCAGGACAGGGTGGGCTCACACAGAGGTGTTTATTCAAGCAGAAACCTCTTCAGGAAATTCTTTTTTGGGTATTTTTTTTTTTTTTTTTTAATGATTTTTTCACCTGAACTGTTTATAGCCTTTCGATTTGGACATTGTCACTTTTTTGAAACTCCAAACTTGGCAGACACTAGCACTATGTTTTTTTTCCCCCACCAGGTAATTTTCGAAACCTCTTAAAAAAAAATAAAAATTTCTCAAAAATAACCAAACAAAAAAAAAACAAAAACACAACAACAACCAAAACACACAAAAACCTCCCTGTATTAAAGGCAAAGTGGATTTCTTGAAGAATTAGATAGGAAATGTTTTTGGAGCAGGAAGATAATGAAGCACATCTGCTCCAGAAACCTCCCTTATCAACCAATGTCTGACCCTTTAACGAGAATTATTTTGCGCCAATGTGGTCTTTAAGGCTATGTGCGCAGATTGCCATTTTTTTGTGACCACAAAGATGCAGAGTTTGTGCGTTTTTGGCTGCTAAAAAGACGCTCAAAAACGCACCCGTGGTTAGAAAAAAAAAAAAAAAAAAAAAAAGCCATGCGTTTTTAGCCCGCATTACACCTAGTTTTTGTTGCTGCGTTTTTTTTCCAATGCATTGCAAGGGTGAAAAACGCTGGCAAAAACACAGAAAGAATTGACATGTTGCATCTTTGTGGTCACCATAAAAATGCACCTAAAACAAAACTGCACTGTGCGGACAGCAAAACTCAAGACTTTGCTGGGGAAGCAAAGTCATGCAGTTTTTAGACCAAAACCGCACCCGAAAAACGCACGTGCGCACATTGAGTATTTGGTGAGTTTATTACCTCAGTATTTGTGGCCAAAACCAAAAGTGGAACAATCAGAGGAAATGTAAGAGGCTACGTTCCCACGATCAACATTTGTTGCGTTTTTTTATGCTGCAGAATTTTTACACCTTTAAGACTATGTTTACACAGAGCTTTTTTGGTAAGTTTTTGCTGCAGATTTGCCTTGGTTTTATGCAAATCCATGCTAATAAAATGCTGCTTTTTACAGTCCCAACAAGGTCTATGAAATTTCAGAAAACACACACGCAGGGTTTTTTCCTGACTTGTCAAATACCTGCGGTTTTGGTCAGGTTTTTAAAGAATGAACATGTCAATTCTTTGATGCAGATTTACTGCGTTTTTTCATTGATGCAAGCCATTTTGTAAAAAGGAAAAAAAAAAACAAAAACGCAGCAAATCCGTACCAAATCTACAGCAAAAATGTCAGTAAAATAAAAAAAAAAACAAAAAACGCACGAAAAACGCAACAAAAATACAGATGACTTAAAGGAAATTTCCTGCCACAAGATCAGGTTTTGTTCAGGGAAAAAAAACAAAAAAAACCCTGAACATAGGTTACTTGCAGTTTTTTTTTTCTTTGTACAGTGTCATGCTTTAAATAAAGCTGGTTTATAACGTTTCCTGGTATTGACACCATTAGGCAAAAAAAAAAAAAACAACAAATGTGTGTTTTTATTAGCATAGATTTGCATAAAAACAGACCAAAAAAAAAAAAAAAACACCCTGTGTGAACATAGCCTAAGGCTATGTTTACACATGGTATTTTTTATGCAGCAATTTTCTCAGGAGTTTTATGCTAATTATAAACTATTTTCTCCAGTACCAGAAAAACCTATGAGTTTCCAGAAATCCCATGCACACAATTGCTCTTTTCCTGACTGTAAAGAAAAACTGTTGCATTTTTAAAAGAATGTCAGTGTTTTTTTCACCATTGAAAGCAATTATAATACAAAAAACCCACTTGCTGCATTTTTGCTGATTTTGTAGCATTGAAACTAACTTTATTTAAACATGTACTGTAGACAAGACAAGAAAAACGCAACAATAAAAAGTAGCAGCTTGCTAAGGCTCTGTTCACACACTGCTTTTGTTCTGCAGCAAAACCTGCTCTCTTGGCAGTAATAAAGCTGCTTTCAAAAAAGCAGGTTTTTCTGTTTTTTTTTTTTATTAGTTACCTTTTTAGTGTGCCATTTGTTTACAGTACATGTTTAAATAAAGTTAGTTGAATTCTCCAAAAAAATGTAGCAAAAAAGGCAGCAAAAAAACCTCATTGCTTTCAATGGTGAAAAAAAAAAAAAAGAATATATATCAACATGTGAACATAGGCTGCTTTCACACATTAGTTTTTGGCATAAGGCACAATCCGGCTTGTGCCTGATGCAACGGATCCGGAGCAGAATATGCAAAAACTGATGTGCCTGATCCTTTTTTTTGACGGTTCCAATATACCTGATCTGTCAAAAAACGGATCCGGCGCATCCGTTTTTGCATCCCTTTCGTCCGTTTTTTTGCTGGATCCGTTTTTTTTTCAATACATTGGAGCATGCTCAGTTTACAAAAACGGATCTGGCGGCCGCATCCGTTTTTTTACCGCATTACGCCGGATCCGGCGTCCATAGGCTTCCATTGTAAAACACGCCGTATCGTGCCGGACAAAACAAAAGGTTAGGCTACACATCAGTTTTTCTCCATCAGGTACAATCCAGAAAAAAAACGGGTAAAACGGATCCGGTATTGCATCCGTTTTATCCCCATAGATTTGCATTGTTACCGGATTGTACCTGATGGCTTTGCGTTGCATTCGTTTTTTTCCGGATGCGCAAAATTAGTTAAAGCGGCGGCCGGAGGCAACGTAGCTTGCAACGCTTTTTTGTCCGGCAAAAAAAACCGCATCGCGCTGCATCTGGCTGCTGCGGCGCATTTTTCAATGCATGCCTATGGACGCCGGACGCGGAAAAAAACGCATCCGGCCGCCGCATGCGTTTTTTTCCACTGCGCATGCTCAGTAGCGTGCCGCAACCGGAAAAAAATGGACGGGCCGCATGTAAAAACTTACGCAAAGGATGCGGTGTTTTCGCCGCATCCGTTGCATAGGTTTCACAGCCGGATTGAGCCGCACTGCTCAAACTGGATGTGTGAAAGTAGCCTTACAGATACATTCCCTCCGGCCGCCGCTTTAGGCAATAATGACGGATCCGGCAAAAGCCGGATGCAACGCAAGGCCATCAGGCACAATCTGACGCTAATACAAATCAATGGGGATAAAACGGATCCGGCGCCAGATCAGTTTTACCCGTTTTTTTCCGGATTGTGCCTGATGGGGAAAAAAAAAAAAAAATGTATGAAATTAGCCATAAACATGAAAAAACGGATCTGGCGTCTGTTCCTGCCGGATCCGTTTTTTCCCCCCATAGACTTTCATTAGTGCCGGGTGGCCTTGCGTTTCATCCGTTTCTTGCCGGATCCGGCAAAATCTACTTGTCCGGAAGAAACGTTGAAGTGAACGTTTTTGTGTCCAGCAAAAAAAAAAAAAAAAAAAAAAAAAAAAAAATTGGATTGCGCCGCATCCGGCGCCGTGTTTTATAATGGAAGCCTATGGACGCCGGATCCGGCGTAATGCGGCAAAAAACGGATCCGGACGCTGGATCCGTTTAACTGAGCATGCCCAGTATCACACTGGATCTGTCAATAAACTAAAGGAACAGATGTAAAATCATGATGATGTGTGAAAGCAGCCATAGCCTTACTGCCAAGAAAGCAGGTTTTGTTGCAGAAAACAAAATGCCGCAAAAACGCAATGTGTGCACACAGCCTTATGGACACCACTTCTGCATTTTTCACCCACTCCTGGTTTTGGCTTACAAATACTGAGGTAAAAAACTCACCAAATACTCACCGTGTGCACAGGGGCTTTTACTTTGTCATTAGGAACAATTCGGATACTACGGAGTGTTCTTACCATTTTACATAGGACTGCAGGAACCCTACACCTGTACCGTAGCTCTGTCTGTATGCGGCGCTGATGTGAATGGCTGACTTACCATGGCTGCAGGCTGGGCTCACACTGGCTGACAGCTCAGCTTTTCTGGAGGGGAAGCAGTGATGAAGCCCGGCCCTGCTTCCTGTCTCACCATAGGAGGAGCAGCCCTCTTTCTCTCCAGGCCTGCTGGGGAAGCCGCACATGGGACATGATGCTGCTGCCATCTTCTGGTGTGCATGGTCAAAGTGAGGACAACACAGTTCTCATCATGGGAGAACCCGGCACAAAGTATGTACCCCCCCCCCCCCCCCTGCTTGTCCCCCTTGTTACTAATAAAGTCCTGCTTGGGTGTCACAACCAGCTCCACAATGCAGATGTCTCCTCTCTTCCTGTTTTGTTGTGGCACACCTAACCCTGCTGCACCCTGCCAGCCTCCACGCCGGGCACAGGCGGTGACCTGCATGTACAGTAATATGTAACATAGGAGAACGGAGGGGTCAGACACAGGGACGTAGCTAAAGGGGGAGCAGAGGTCGCCGTCGCACCTGACCTTTGTGCCAGAGAGGACACAAAGGTGCCTATGCCACCCATAAAGAAACTAGTGTTGTAAATCGCGCATGGAAGATGTGGCGCCTATGTCAGAGTATGAACGCTACACATTCCACCTCTGGAATATATCATCAGACTATACATAGCTATAAGGGACACAAAAGTAGCCATGACACCTGGGTCTGGGTGCCTGGAGGGATCCTAAAGTCGCTCTGCTATAAAATAAATCACCAGTGTGTCCAGTTACTGAGGAGTGGTGATGAGCGAGCACTACCATGCACGAGTGATCAGTACTCGTACCTAGTGATGAGCGGGCACTACCATGCACAAGTGATCAGTACTCGTAACTAGTGATGAGCGAGCACTAACATTGTACGGTTCTCATTAATAATGATGAGTGAGCACCACCCGGTACTCGGTAATAGTGATGAGTGACCACTAGAGTTGAGCGAGCAGTTGACTGTTCGTACTCGCTATGCTGTTAGTGAGTACTGTCCGCTACTTGCATATTCGTTACAAGTAGCGGGCGCAATGTAAGTCAATGGGAAATACTCGCTAAGTAGTGAGTAACTTGAAAACCGTTCTTTTCGTGCGAATAGTACGGCTTTCGGGTTAATCGCTACTTAGCGAGTATTTCCCATTGACTTACATTGCGCCCACTACTCGTAACGAATATGCGAGTAGTGGACAGTACTCACTAACAGCATAGCGAGTACGAACAGTCAACTACTCGCTCAACTCTAGTGAGCACTACCATGCACAGTTCTCGTTACTAATCATGAGCAGGCACTACCATGCTCAGGTGCTCAGTACTTGTAACTAGTGATGAGTGGGCACTGCCATGCTCGGTGCTTGTACTAGTGATGCGTGAGCACTAGTGTTGAGCGAGTATGCTTGTCACTACTCGGTACTCGCACGAGTATCACTGTACTCGGGCTACTCGGCGGGTACCGAGTAATCTCGCGATACTCGTGCTGTACTCGTGGTCTTCATGTTGGCGCTCTTTTGAGAGCCAGCCCTCATGCAGGGATTGGCTGGCAGACCGCAATGCCACAGCCCTGTTACTTGTGGAATTGCAGTGATTGGCCGGCCCTCACAGAATGACCGTGCCTTTAGCCCGACACTTCCCCGCTCGGCTACGGCCCCTCCCGCACTCCACTCCGCGTGTATATATATATGCACGCTTACACACACACGCACGTTTTTTTTTTTAATTTACAGTTTTATGGTTTCTACATGCTGCCGGTGGTCACTTCACAAAAATACTCGGGTCTCCCATAGGATAACATTGGGCTCGGTGCTCGGGCCGAGTACACGAGTATCTTGGGATGCTCGGCCCAAGCCTCAAGCACCCGAGCTTTTTAGTACTCGCTCATCACTAGTGAGCACTACCATGCTCGTGTGCTCAGTACTCGGAACTAGTGATAAGTGAGCACTACCATGCTCGGTACTCCTAATTAGTAATGAGTGAGCGCTATTATGCTCGGGTCTCGTAACTAGTGATGAGCGAGCACTACCATGCTCAGGTGCTCGGTACTCGTAACTAGTGATGAGTGGGCACTGCCGCCATGCTCAGGTGCTCGGTACTCGTAACTAGTGATGAGCGAGCACTACCATGCTCGGGTGATTGTACTCATGAAGAGCAAGCAGATGCTCGGATGGGCATGACTCAAGCACCTGAGTATAATGGAAATCAATGGGAAGATCTGGAAAAATGTTTGAGTCTCCATTAACTTCCATTATGCTCTGGACTTGAGTCGCGCCTATCCGAGCTTCCAACTGTTCTTAATGAGTATTGATCACCCGAGCATGGTAGTGCTCACTCATCACTACTGAGGAGTATGTCCAAGTTCACAGGTGGTGGTGCGAATCAATTCTCAGTCCTCAGTAATCTGCGGCAGACGGACCGGAGCCCTACGTCCTGTCTTCTGTTGACTATCCAGCCTGGTGTGACGACACGTGTGTAACATGGCAATGATGACATAGCGCCAGGCTTGGAGTCGGGGATGGCGTCGGGTAGGAAGTGGTTCTCAGGGCTCCCGTATGATGTGGCTCCTGTAAATCAATCCAGACCATTACGAGTCCATATATTGCGCTATGGGATGGGACCACGACTTCAGTATCGGCCCCCTGTCTCCTGACCCAAACTTAACCTCATAAAGGGTCAGTAGAGGAATCACACTCCGCACTGGGCCTGTGTAACATGGATGTCTGAATTTAGCCTTGAGCCTCATGATATCACTATGGCAACAAAATATTAAAATGTATATAAGGTCAGAGTCACACTTGCACGTATCTCGTGTGAGTCTCACATCGCATGACCTGGCACGGCCGCACTCTCCTGACAGGAGTGGATCGCCTGCATGTATTTCTATGCAGCTGAGACGCTCATGTCCGGAGAGCATTAGGCCGAGTCGGGTGATGCGATGCGAGACTCGCACGAGATATGCGCAAGTGTGACTCCAGCCTAAAACATTTATACGTAAGGCCACGTTCACACGCCGAATGTTAGGTGAGCATTTTACCTGTAAGGCCATGTTCACACTGAATTTTTGGAGAGTTGTTTACCTTTGTATTTGTAGCCAAAACCAGGAGTGGGTGATAATAAAGAAGTGGTGACGAGTTACTATTTTATACTTTTCCTCTGATTGTCCCACTACTGGTTTTGTCTTACAAATACTGAGGTAAAAAAACTCACCAAATACTCGTGTGAACATGGCCTTACAGATACTGAGGTAAAATGCTCACCAAATACTCATGTGAACATGGCCTTACAGATACTGAGGTAAAATGCTCACCAAATACTCATGTGAACATGGCCTTACAGATACTGAGGTAAAATACTCACCAAATACTGTCTGCACAAAGCCTTAGGCATCCTTTTTCTATATGTTAAATTTTCACTTTTGCGCTTTCTTCCAAGAACCATAACTTTCTAATTTTCCCATCCATATAGCCGTAGGAGGGCTTTTTTTTTTGTGGGACACTTTGTAGTTTCGAAGGACACCATTCACTTTACTATATGTTGTACTGAAAAATGAGGAAAAAAATATTCCAAGCTCGATGAGATGAGGAGAAAAAATGCTTTTCCGCCATTGTTTTATTTTTACGGTGTTCAGGATGAGATGTGGTCTATATTGGTGCCAATTTGGGGTAAATATGACACTCTTAGCGCTTTGAATTGCATTTTTTGGAGGGAGGTGAGGTGAGGTTATCAAAAAATGACAATTGTAGGGTTCTGTTGTTTGTTTTGCTTTTACTGTGTTTACCCCATGCTTGGGATGCAAGTCTGCAGTAACTGTGTGCTTGTGAATCCTCACAGCGAGCACAGTGCACACTGTTAGGATTGAAAAGTGCACAGGTAGGCATGTGACTGCAAGAATGGGATTTATATAAAGGAGGTCACGAGCCGACTAGACATGAGCGGCCTTGCTCAATACAAGTGAATTCGGCAATGCCGGACACGTCTAGTCAGTGTGTGTCTGGAAGACCACACCTTCCCAGCGCAAGAGAAGTCTGACAGTGCGCACACTGCACGCTGTGAGGATTCACATGTCTGCAGTCCCATAGAGTAACTGCAGAATTGCACCCCAAACGTGGGAAACGGGGATAACTCAGGATTTTACGGACACGACAATACCAAATATGCGCTTCCTTTTTTTTTGGTGAAAGGGGGTGGGATTTGTATAGAGGAAGAGATACAATTTTTTTTTTTTTTTAAATTTTCACAAATTTTTATTTTTAGTCCCCTTTGGAGACGTGATTATATGATCGATTGCCCAAAATACTGCCGTATTACAGTGTATGGTCAAATTAATGATCTATTTACACACATGGTGGTGATGATCGCCAACTGTAGGCCCTCATCTGCCACGGTGTAGCACATCAGCACCCATTTTGGGAGGTGGTGGGGGAGATAGTCACATATCCCAGGATATATTTACTTAAATGCTGCTATCAGCGAGAAACAACCCATGATGCAATGTTTAAATCACCTGACCGCTGCAGCCAATCACAAGGGCTGCAGTAGTCATGAGAAAGAGGACCGGTACCTTCACTTCTAGTGCAGCATGCGCTGAATACACAAGGGTGACAGCAGGTGAGTATGGCAGATTTTGGTAGAATAGGCTTCATTGTAAAAAAAAAAAGGTTCCCCGTTTGCCTTCTACAGCCTTTGTAATGTTGGCAGCTAAACGGTTTAACTGAGAATCGGTCAGTGAGCTCATTCTCAGTGTAATGAGGCAAATGGAGTGCAAAGTTTGGACTTCTTTTTAAGTAGCAGATAGTAGACTACGCTGTTGTATTTGGCGTAAAAGATGGAAGAGTCCAAATAGAAGGCCAAACTGAGCCTAAGGTGCAACCATGCCTGATTGTACTTGCCGTATACAGTATATCGCTCAGGGTGCGGGTGTATGAGAGGATCAGGAGCTTAAATTGCCCCAAAAAGGGCAGGCGCCGAATGTGTTGTACGCCAGGCTCCTGCCTCTGATTACTGCAGCCAGGTCTGATCACAGGAGTCTAAAAATGTAGATGCCGCTGCCCATCTCTGACAGTTACATTTAAAGGGGTGATCTGGGAGGTTTTTTTTCTTACTATGTGCCTAAAAACTAGCAGGTAGTTGTTAACAGAAACAACAGAGAGGTCACTGACTGCTCCTGGCGGCGACTCAGCTGCTCCCCGCCAACAGGGCAGTTCTTTCTCTTCCGGGCAGCTCTGTTGATGGGATGTGACAGCCAGTGTCATGCTAATTGATGGCTGGCTACCTGCAATTAGGCAACAGGGAGTCAGCTGTTTAACAGGCAGGTAGTGTCAGGAGCCGACTGTGACTTCTCGGTACTGGGGCCGGGTATAACAGGCAGGTAGTGTTAGGAGCTGAGTGTGACTTCTCAGTACTGGCACCGGGTATAACAGGCAGGTAGTGTCAGGAGCCGTCTGTGACCTCTCGGTACTGGTGCTGGGTATAACAGGCAGGTAGTGTCAGGAGCCGACTGTGACCACTCGGTACTGGCGCCGGGTATAACAGGCAGGTAGGGTCAGGAGCCGACTGTGACCTCTCGGTACTGGGGCCGGGTATAACAGGCAGGTAGTGTCAGGAGCCGACTGTGACCACTCGGTACTGGCGCCGGGTATAACAGGCAGGTAGGGTCAGGAGCCGACTGTGACCTCTCGGTACTGGGGCCGGGTATAACAGGCAGGTAGGGTCAGGAGCCGTCTGTGACCTCTCGGTACTGGTGCTGGGTATAACAGGCAGGTAGGGTCAGGAGCCGTCTGTGACCTCTCGGTACTGGCACCGGGTATAACACGCAGGTAGGGTCAGGAGCCGTCTGTGACCTCTCGGTACTGGCACCGGGTATAACACGCAGGTAGAGTCAGGAGCCGACTGTGACCACTCGGTACTGGCGCCGGGTATAACAGGCAGGTAGTGTCAGGAGCCGACTGTGACCTCTCGGTACTGGGGCCGGGTATAACAGGCAGGTAGTGTTAGGAGCTGAGTGTGACTTCTCAGTACTGGCACCGGGTATAACAGGCAGGTAGTGTCAGGAGCCGTCTGTGACCTCTCGGTACTGGTGCTGGGTATAACAGGCAGGTAGTGTCAGGAGCCGACTGTGACCACTCGGTACTGGCGCCGGGTATAACAGGCAGGTAGTGTCAGGAGCCGACTGTGACCTCTCGGTACTGGGGCCGGGTATAACAGGCAGGTAGGGTCAGGAGCCGTCTGTGACCTCTCGGTACTGGCACCGGGTATAACACGCAGGTAGGGTCAGGAGCCGTCTGTGACCTCTCGGTACTGGCACCGGGTATAACACGCAGGTAGGGTCAGGAGCCGTCTGTGACCTCTCGGTATTGGCACCGGGTATAACACGCAGGTAGGGTCAGGAGCCGTCTGTGACCTCTCGGTACTGGTGCTGGGTATAACAGGCAGGTAGGGTCAGGAGCCGTCTGTGACCTCTCGGTACTGGCACCGGGTATAACACGCAGGTAGGGTCAGGAGCCGTCTGTGACCTCTCGGTACTGGCACCGGGTATAACACGCAGGTAGAGTCAGGAGCCGACTGTGACCACTCGGTACTGGCGCCGGGTATAACAGGCAGGTAGTGTCAGGAGCCGACTGTGACCTCTCGGTACTGGGGCCGGGTATAACAGGCAGGTAGTGTTAGGAGCTGAGTGTGACTTCTCAGTACTGGCACCGGGTATAACAGGCAGGTAGTGTCAGGAGCCGTCTGTGACCTCTCGGTACTGGTGCTGGGTATAACAGGCAGGTAGTGTCAGGAGCCGACTGTGACCACTCGGTACTGGCGCCGGGTATAACAGGCAGGTAGTGTCAGGAGCCGACTGTGACCTCTCGGTACTGGGGCCGGGTATAACAGGCAGGTAGGGTCAGGAGCCGTCTGTGACCTCTCGGTACTGGCACCGGGTATAACACGCAGGTAGGGTCAGGAGCCGTCTGTGACCTCTCGGTACTGGCACCGGGTATAACACGCAGGTAGGGTCAGGAGCCGTCTGTGACCTCTCGGTATTGGCACCGGGTATAACACGCAGGTAGGGTCAGGAGCCGTCTGTGACCTCTCGGTACTGGGGCTGGGTATAACAGGCAGGTAGGGTCAGGAGCCGTCTGTGACCTCTCGGTACTGGCACCGGGTATAACACGCAGGTAGGGTCAGGAGCCGTCTGTGACCTCTCGGTACTGGCACCGGGTATAACAGGCAGGTAGTGTCAGGAGCCACCTGGGACCTCTCGGTACTGGCACTGGGTATAACGGGCAGGTAGTGTCAGGAGCCACCTGGGACCTCTCGGTACTGGCGCTGGGTATAGCAGGCAGGTAGTTAGTGTCAGGAGCTGACTGTGACCTCTCGGTACTGGCGCCGGTTATAACAGGAGCTGACTGTGACCTCTTGGTACTGGCGCCGGGTATAACAAGCAGGTAGTGTCAGGAGCCACCTGTGACCTCTCGGTACTGGCGCCGGTTATAACAGGCAGGTAGTTAGTGTCAGGAGCTGACTGTGACCTCTCGGTACTGGCACCGGGTATAACAGGCAGGTAGTGTCAGGAGCCACCTGTGACCTCTCGGTACTGGCGCCGGGTATAACAGGCAGGTAGTTAGTGTCAGGAGCTGACTGTGACCTCTCGGTACTGGCACCGGGTATAACAGGCAGGTAGTGTCAGGAGCCACCTGTGACCTCTCGGTACTGGCACCGGGTATAACAGGCAGGTAGTGTCAGGAGCCACCTGTGACCTCTCGGTACTGGCGCCGGTTATAACAGGCAGGTAGTGTCAGGAGCCACCTGTGACCTCTCGGTACTGGCACCGGGTATAACAGGCAGGTAGTGTCAGGAGCCACCTGTGACCTCTCGGTACTGGCGCCGGGTATAACAAGCAGGTAATTGGCAACAAAAAAGAAAACCCCGAAGCACTGGACATCCCCTTATGTGACATGACCCAGCTGGGGGTCGTTCAGCCGCCAACGACAATAAAATATATTTTAGTCACCGCGTTTGTAAAAGTTTGATCTATGAAAGCTCCAAATACAAATGTTCATGGTCTCGGAAAACGGAGACGCAAATATTATTCCGTAAATTGTCCGTTTCTCACATATATCGCCCCCGGTGGAGGGATTAGGCACTGAGCTGTGTTTTACAACCTTTTATGTCTGTATATTATTAAGGAGGACACTATGCAAACAAAAAACTGCAGCAGGTGCTCACATGAGACGGCCCAACTGACGAATGCCCATGAATGGGACAGGTTCTCTTTAAGAACCTTTTTTTTTTTTTTTTCCTCTCTCCTGTCAATCATGTGCCTAAAACGCTCTCATTGGTCAGCCGTTCCTTTTTCCCGCCTCTCTTTATGGCGGTCCAGGGTTTCCCGCTCAATATCACAGGGGCCTCTATTTCGCCACAACCACACTAGTTCGGGGCAACTTACACCAATCACGGCCAAGCTCTTTGCTTTGTTGGCTCATGTCCCGCCCATTCTTATGTATCCTATGTTGCTATAGGCTGCCTGTTGTCATTCACGGAAACTAGTCTGGAATCTTATTTGCTAGCAAAGACGTCTGTCATATGATTACCCCCCCCACTAAATATGTGATGCCCAATCGGCTGTTAGAGTTGTAGAGTCGCTGGCAGTGATTGGGTAGACGGGAGCAGTAGGCTAGGTTGCGCACTCAGTATATGTAGCCGGCAGCTGAGCACGCCGTTGCTTGTGCCGACGCTGTGTTAGGTAAACCAAGGCTGTACCGGAGCGCACAGCCCGCCCCAAGCCGGACCTTCCGCAGGTGAGCCCGCGCCGGCCCCTCACGGTCCCCCCACACACCGGGGTGGTTGGTGGTTAGAGCCGGGCCGCATCTTCTTTCTCCTTGAGCGTCGCGGCCTACGCCATTCCTCCCGGCGCGCCTCGCAGTACGCACGCCATGAGCTCCGGAGGCCGCTTCCTCGTATCTCCGTGCTGCTCCGAATCCTCGCGGGCTTTTGTCCCGTGTCTGGTTATCTTTCGAGTCCTCCTCTAAGATGGCTGATAACAGAGAACAATGGATATGCAGGGAAAGGACCGCAGTGAAATCCTGTCCGCTCAGGAAGTGATTGCTCGCACTTACTGCTAATGGTTTCTCCCACCTCCCTATTTTATGGGCGAGTTTGGTACCGGCCCAACACTACTGTGGGAACTGGATTACCTGGAGTGACGCCGTTTATTGGCCCCAGCTCACACCTGAGCGTTTTTGGTCAGTTTTCTTCTCTGGTGTAGAATCAGAAAAGTGAGATTAGTGACACTGCGGCCCTGACCCTATGGGTCATCATGGGATCCAATTGATTTACCCAAATGATGCCCATTCATGGCTGCAATTGTTCTGAAGCTCTCTCCTATCACGAGTATGAGATCTTGTCTATCATGAGACCCTACCCCCCTAAGAATGGGGGGGGTCTCCGCAGAGCCCCCCAGCATATGACTTGCTCCATTCATCCTTAAGGGGGTGACCGCAGCCTTTGGTCATCTTCAGCGCTCCCATTATAGGGGTGCTACTGACAACCCCTTCACAATCTGTATGCCCCCCTTTTTAAAGTATACCCCCCGGTGCTGATCCAGCGGGGTCGGCAGTGTCTCCTGGAATCGCATCAGTGTTATGTCGCACAATCCAAAGGGAGACCATGCTGATACGGCTGGACCAGCATCGGAGGTATACTTTAAAAAGGGGGGCATACAGATTGTGAAGGGGTTGTCAGTAGCACCCCTATAATGGGAGCGCTGAAGATGACCAAAAGCTGCGGTTACCCCCGTAAGGATGAATGGAGCGAGTCATATGCTGGGGGGCTCTGCGGAGACTCCAACCATTTTTAGGTGGGTAGGGTCTCATGATAGACAAGATCTCCTTGGAGAACGTACAGATTGTGATGGGGTTTTGTGACTAGTGGACAGCCCCTCTAAGAATGCTTAGAGCGGATGATAGACCTCCACCTTGTCCGTCTGGGCTCTTCATTTTCAGGGTCGGTGGGAGATTCTCCCCCAGGAGTCTGGAAGTTCTTCCCTACTCTTTGAGGAGTAACCTCCAAACTACCAGGATATCTTGTTCCACATCCATAGTATTGGGGACAACTGACTGCCTGACAGTGAATATAAAGGCAATCTGGCCAGCATCCCACTGTTTAGGAGTCTCTGCAGGGCTCATTTCGCTGGCGGTCAGACCCCGTGATCAGTGAGTCTATGGATAGCGTCTGTTTTCTCCCAACATTAAGGTGAACCTGTCAGGTGCAATATGCACCCAGGACCACGAGCAGTTCTGGGTGCATATTTCTAATCCCTGCCTAACTGTCCCTGCATTTAGTAGCATAGATAAAGAGATCTTTAAAAAAAAAAGTATTTATAAAGATTGTATATTATATGCTAATGAGGCCAGGGACTAGTCGCAAGGGTGTTACTTCCCTTGGCTAGTCAGCCCGCCCCTGTGGGCGTACTAACACGCTAATGAATGCGCAGCGATGCTGCACATATTTCACTTTTGATGGCGGAGGGTGGATGCGCACTCCGCATGACACCAGCGTTCTCAGCACTTCTGATCATGCGCACTAAACTGATGCCGGGTGTAAGCTTCCTGGCATCATCGAGGTATAGTGCAGTGCGCACGACCGGAAATGCTGGTGACTCCAGATCATGCAGAGTGCGCATCCATCCTCCGCCATGAAGAGTGAGGTATGCGCTGCGTGCGCATTCATTAGCATGTTAGTACGCTCACAGGGGCGTGCTAACATGCTAAGGGGGCCGACAAGCCAAGGGAACTAACGCCCTTGCGACTAATCACTGGCCTCAGCATATAATAAACTGTCTTTTAGAAATGTTTTTTCTAAAGATCTCTTTATTTATGCTACTAGATGCAGGGATTAGCAATATGCACCCAGAACTGCTCATGGTTCTGGATACATATTGCACCTGACAGGTTCACTTTAAGGGCTTTTCCATGATGGACACAATCGCCTAATATCTAACGGTTAATCCTTATAGCAGCGCTCTGACTCCGAACATTCAAAGATGGCGCATGTAGATGAGCCAATAACTGTATCTTGTACCTGATTATCCTCCCGTCTAATCAGGGGACACAATGTAACTGAAAAAGACAATGACCGCATATCCAGGTATTACACATTCATCTGAACCTGTCAGGTCTCCTAGGCTTTCCAGCCCAGCAGCATTGATGCCTGTATACCCATATTCCCTCCCTAAGCAGCCCTGTATAGCGCTATTCACTAACATGAATGGTTTTAAATAAAAATGAAAAAAAACAAACTTTATTAACCTTTTTGTCCCTATGCTAATTAGGCCTGTGACTAGTCACACGGGCGTTATTTTCATAGATTAGTCAGCCCTCTTTCCATATTACATCCCTGTGGGTATGATAACATGATTTCCATGAGCCAGTGTCACCGCCAGCTCCAGGAGAAGTCATGCATGTGCACAGCTCACTTCAATAGCGTCTGAATAGGCTTAAGTAGGCGCACAACACATGACCAGAAATCAAAAGATGGCTGCCATACATCTCTTCTGTGCTTCCGGTCATGCGCACTGCACCTAATGAAGCCGGGAAGCATAGACCCTGCTTCCAACACTGCCAAAATGAGCTGTGCGCATGTGAGATTTCCTGCAGCTGGCGGTGACACTGGCTCGTGGAAATCATATCACACTCAGAGGCGTAATAACACAGAAAGAAGGCTGACTAGTCAAGACCCTAATTAGTATAGGGAAAGCGGGGTTTATAAGTTTAACATTCATATTGGTGAATAGTGTTATACAGGGCTGGATAGGCATGGAATTTGGACAGGTGTGAATTGGGTTGGAGGACATAAGGACCTGACAGGTTACTGTTAAAGGGAATCTGTCACTTTTTTTTTTTTGTTAATATGGGCATACAGGTTACATAGAGGTAAAATTAGCCTTACCTGTATGCCTCCTGGATGAGGGGTCGTTTTGGAAAAATCCTCCTTTTATATCGTCTCTCTTCCAGGCTATGGGGCGTGTGTTGTCCGGAAGATAAGCCTGCCACAGATCTTTACACAGGATTTTTCCTCCCTCTCTCTTCCCTTGGGTCCCTGTGAAGTGCGCAGCCGAAAATCCTGCGCGTTCTGTCTGCCATCACTTCCCTGCACTGTGAAGTCGCAGCGACTCCCCGGCGCCTGCGCACATCAAAAGTGAACACTGCCCACAGAAGGGCACAATCTTCAATTTTGATATGTGCAGGAGCAGAGGAGACACTGCGACTTCACATTGCGGGGGAGAGATGGCAAAAAGAATGTGGAGGATTTTCGGCCGCGCACCTGACGTCATAGGCATACTAAAGGGGAGGAATCCTAATGAATACCGGAGGCAGGCTTACCTTCCGGGCAGCGCTGCCCCATAGCCTGAAAGATGAAAGGTGTTTTTTTTTCCCCAAAGTGGCCCATCAGCCAGGAGGCATACCGGTATAGCTAATTTTACCTTTTAAGGGTATGTGTGCACGCTACCGAATTTTTCTGCACCAAAAAGAGCACCTTGTGGCCAAAAAACGCATGTGTTTTGTGCATTTAATTTATTGTAAATTCAATGGCTAGGAGGATGGAAGAACGCACTAACGATTGTCATGCTGCTTCTTTTTTCTCCACCAAAAACTGCAAGGAAAAACTGAACGTGCGTACAGATTTTTTTTTTTTTTTTTTTTTTTTATTCTTCCCATAGACTTTGCCAGGATTAGGATAGACATGCAGATTTGGGCGACAAACTACACCATGTGCACAGAGCTTTATGCCGCTCGTATGCCCATACTAATAACTAAAAGAGAGAAAAAGGATGGCAGATTCCCTTTTAATTTGTACGAGTTGTTAATATTTATAGGCCAGATACAGATCTCCCGAAGTATGTACATCCAGAGCTTAGTTACCAGAGTGAGACATGTAGCTCAGGAGTGCAGACTCAGTCATTACATGTCTCACACTAGTAACGCCTCGTTTCATTTACAATAATCTCTGGTGGCAGATTGTCGGTATGATCTACGGGTGGTCCAGAGATCTTAACAGCTCTTATACATATTACAGGAACCTGTCACCAGATTTGGGGTCTATAAGCTGGGGCCACCACCAGTGGACTCTTATATACAGGATTCTAACATGCTGTATAGAAGAGCCCAGGCCGCTCTGTGTAGAACATAAAAAAACAATACCTAAACAGTCAGTGCGGTGGCGTTGGGTCATATGGGCGTCTCCGGTGCCGGCGCCTCCTCTTTCGGCCATCTTTGTCCTCCTCCTTCTGAAGCCAGGGTGCATGACGCATCCTACATAATACACACTCGCTGGCCCCATGCAGGCGCACTACAATACTTTGATCTGCCCTGCTCAGGACCTCCATGCCGGCGAGTGTGGATGACGTAGGATGTGTTATGCACCCAGGCTTCAGAAGGAGGAGGACAAAGATGGCTGAAAGAGGAAGTGATGGTAACGGAGACACCCATATGACCCAACTCCACAGCAGCGACTGTTTAGGTGAGTATTATAAAGTGTTTTTTACGCTCTACACAGCAGCCTGGGCTCTTATATACAGCATGTTAGAATACTGTATATAAGAGCCCATTGGTGGTGGCCGCAGCTTGTTGTCACCAAATCTGGTGACAGGTTCCCTTTTAAGAAAAAAAACATGGATTTCTCTGGAAGAAGACCGGACTGTCGATATCAAGATATCATTTTATTCAGGTTTCTATGACCTGTATGCCCACTTAGGAGGGTTGATCTGACATATTTCCTTTTGGACACCTGGGCCAAATGGCAAATGGGAGGGGGGTGATTGTATTAAGAAATGTAAAAATGAGGGGACAGACTATACATGACTGCAGCAGCCATGAACCACACACCCAGACCTTATACATTTCTCTCTAGTGTCGCCATCACGTGGCAGTGGGTTTTACACGTTCGGATCAAACTTTTTGCTAAGAAACTTGTGAATTGTTTAGTATGTAGAACAGATGATGTGTGGTCCTTTCCCTATTCATCAGCACATCGCCTCATGTACATAAGAAAACTGGGGGCAAAACTGTCCATCACTGTTTGATCTGCCTACGTAAACAGGCTAGAGCAAATTGTATGTAGTTGATTACCGGCCTGAATTGACCCCTTTTATAAATGGGTGATGAGGTTTTTAAGGGGAGTGTATTCTCAAAACCAGAAGTTATCCCCCATCTATTGAATTGGGGTAACAAGCCGATCACCGAGGAGCACAACGATCCCGAGAATGAGACTACAGAGCCTCGAATACAGTGTATGCAGTGCCTGGCTGAGTACAGCGCTGACAGTGCCATCCATGGTGACCCCAGCACCATACGGGTCCTGACCTTGTACAGTAATGGGGGGGGGGGGCAGCGAGCCTGGGGAGCCATGTTTGTTAGTTGCGGAGGGTCTTTGGCAATTAGAGATCTTTACTTTGTGGATGGGTGATAACTGGCCATTGTAGGAAGCCCATTTAACCCTAGAAGTCCCAGAGAGGGGTCATTTAACATTTCTACCATTTGAACCCTATGGAGCTCGAAAGTTCTGGGACTTCTAGTGTTAAGGGTCAGACCTAGACAAAGGTTGTAGTGACTCTGTTCTCCAGTCTGCTTTGGGCAGGTGATGATTGGGGCACCTCATCTCCCCCTTTAATCAGTAGGTCTGTGCTGGGAAGCAGTTGTAGGTATTGATGCTCTAATACGCTGAAAACTCCAGAACAGCGATGACTGGGAGGGGTGGCTAAATCGGCGGCTTCTGTCGCCTATCGTATGTATTTGGGGCCTGCGATATGCGGATGCTGCAGCATGTACAGAGAGGATAGAAGGATCATGCATGTCTTCTGTCAACATGTCCAATCTATTTTTCCTGGGGAAAAGCCGCAACGAAACTGTCTGGCAGTGGCTTAGTCTCCGCTACTCATTGAGCACATATCAGGTCTGCTGAACCAGCGTGTTGTGGGGGAGACTGTTATGTGGGGTGTATGGCCGCTTTGATCTGTGAGTACGGGGTCTCTTCTGCTAAATGGATGGGGCAGTCGGGTGAAGCAGTTTGCGCAGACGTCCATGTGCTCAGCTGGCATTACTCCACTTTTTTGGCAATGGTAACAAAGCGGGCAACTCCATTGTCAAATCAAAGGAAAAGTGGACCCATAAGTGAGCAGTCTGGGGGGCGTCATCCGGCAGAGTCCTGACTTTCGTTGTGAATGACGCCAACAATTCTGCTCACATCTGCCTGACCATTGATGCATTGTGACCATAGTGTGGACCATAGTGGTGCTTGTCAATTTTACAATGTTGGGAAGATGCTGCCAGAATCGAGATTTGGAAGGCAGGAGGCTATGATACAAAATTGACCAAAACCTTCAAAAAAGAACCATATATTACAGAACATAGAACTGGATCTAGACTGGTCTGTGGTCTCGGATCTGACTAAAGCATGAATTTAGCAATTGATGTCCCATTTTTGGAGGTATCCGGTCTAATCTTACAATTGACCCGTTCTTGCAGAGCTGTTACCGGAGGTCTGGTATGTGTCACAACCGGCACTAAAAGCTGCAGATTAAGTCAGGCCCATTCTTTAATATGCATGGGATCCTCCTGACTCTCCCCATGGCAGATAATGTGGGGTGGACAGAAGGATCCAACCTCCGAGTTTCTTTACTGGGAGATGAGCCACCACCAAAAGCGACTACTGTAATCTCTCAATGGAGGCCTTGGGTGACACCGCCCCTGTACTGAAGGTGGATGACCTGTGATGCTGTCCACTTGTCCCTCTGTAGCTCTTCCTGGTTGTAGTTTTGTCTCGGTGACTGTTTGGAGCACAGATCTGCCGGACGCGGTTGCCGTTCTCCTGTCTTCTCTTCTTTCCTTTCCTTTTAGGCTAGTTTCACACTTGCGTTGAACGGCATCCGTTGCATTGCGTTGTGTGACGGATGATCAGCTGATCGCTCACAGCAGCTGGCCGCCAGGTGATCAGCTGATCGTTTGGCCTCCGAGAATGGGGGCGGAGTGCGGGGTGGGTGGAGTCGAGTGGGGCCATGGTGCTGAGTACGTCAGTGCCAGGGACTGCATGGCTGTCTGTGTAGTGCGTGAGGGGGCGGAGCCAAGCGGGAAGTGTCGGGCTTCCTGCACACGTAGCCAGGGTAAATATCGGGTAACTAAGCAAAGCACTTTGCTTGGTTACCCGATATTTACCTTGGTTACCAGCGTACACCGCTTAGCGCTGGCTCCTTGCACATGTAGCCAGGGTAAATATCGGGTAACTAAGCAAAGCGCTTTGCTTAGTAACCCGATGTGTACCCTGGTTACGTGTGCAGGGAGACAGAGAGCATCCTAAGGATTCCGCTGCTCAAAAAACGTTACATGCTGCGTTCCTTCTGCCCAGCGAAAGCAACGCAGCATCGGCCTGCGGAAGCAACGTAGGTACTTCTGTCACAATCAGTCATCCATACAAGTCTATGGGAAACAGCGGAATCTGTTAACAGATTCCGCTATTTTCCAAAAGGGCGGATTGCGACTGAAGGTAATTAATGCGAGTGTGACACTAGCCTTCTATATACTTCAGGCCTGGAAGCTGTTACTTTTGAGGGTTTTGTAATAATGTTGCAGCTACTTTTGCTTTGTGCATATTTTTCTCCTCCTCGCTTGCTGTGAATAGTGGAGCAGTTCTTAGTAATGTGAGTACAAGTTATTTCCAGGTGCCATAAATAGCAGCAGCTGAAAATCAAGTTACAGCCGGAGCTGCTAATAACTCTGCAGGCAAGGTTTTTTTCTTTTTGCATTTTTTCCCCTATTGTCCTCGCACAGGAGATTGACTTCGCGCTGCTCTTGGGGCACGTTCCGGGTAATCAGTGATTCCTGCGGGAAGGTTCTCCGAATCGCTGGACTCCTGCACCGGTGTCTCCGCCCCGACATGTCAGACTTAGTAAATGGTTAATCTGCGGCGTCTCTTGTCTTTCCGGTTCCACAGTTATTCCTCCTGGAAATATCTGAATGAATTATATCACCTGGGTGTTACCAGCAAGGTGGCATGTCACTACAGCCTGACACTGGCCAATCAGTAAGGACTCGCTGAATGGATTGGGGGAACAGGAACACCCAAATGCTAATGTGTTTTGTACGTCTTGTTGAAGCATAATAAGAGGAGCGGTGCATGCAAAGTTTTGTAGTCGTTTCTTGGGAGACTCCAGTGCCGTTATTCTTAAAGGGATTCTGCCTGGGTTCAATTAGAATATAACAAACCACTCTGTGTAATGTGGATCCCGTGGCGAGCTTCTGGTGTCAGACCGCTGCAGCAATAACTGGCTCCACCAGTGTAAACAGGACCCCTGTCACTGATTAGCTACCTGGCTGTCAGTGGGAGACTACTGGAGGACCCAATGAAAGTGTGGAATTGTTTAAAGGGAACCTGTCAGCAGAAATTTTGCAATAAACCTAAAAGATTCCCCCTCTGCAGCTCCTGGGCTGCATTCTGGAAAGGTTCCTGTTGTTATTGTGCCCCCTTTGAGACCAAAATAAAGACTTTATAAAGCCTTACTTTTTTTTTTATGCTAATCTTTTTTTTTTTTTTATGGTCACGGGGGCGGGCTGTCTTGCGTCTGTTAGTCGCCCTCCTGCTGCTTTCGCCGTCCCCCATCGCTCATTTCGATAACGGAGGACGCCGCCCAGTGCTCCCGAGGTCTAGCGCATGCGCCGTTCCACTGTTGCGGGACTGAGCACTGTGCACAGTGTGACCACTGGTGACGTATTGCGCAGGCGTGAGATTATGGGCGGTGCTGTGATTATCAGAAAGTACCTGCCCATAATCTCATGCCCGCGCTTTCCCCTCTGCCTCCACCGTTCTGCGCAAGCGCTGGCCAGATGAACCCACGTCACCTCTTACCCATCTTTCCCTTAAGCAGGCAATAGATGGGAGGAGCGGAGAAGCAGAACGGTGGAGGCAGAGGGGAAAGCGCGGGCACGAGATTATGGGCGGGTCCTTGCTGATGACAATCACAGCACCGCCCATAATCTCACGCCTGTGCAACACGTCACCAGCGGTCACACTGTGCACAGTGCTCAGTCCCGTGAGAGTGGCACGGTGCATGCGCGACACCTCGGGAGCACTGGACAGCGTCCTCTGGTATGGAAATGAGCGATGGGGGATGGCGTAAAGCGGCAGGAGGGCGAACAACGGACACCAGACAGCCCGCCCCCGTGTACATAAAAAAAAAGATTAGCATACAAAAAGGTAAGACTTTATAAAGTATTTATTTAGGTCTCAAAGGGGGCACAATAGAAACGGGAAGCTTTCCAGAACGCAGCCCAGGAGCTGCAGAGGGGGGATCTTATGGGGTTTATTGCAAAATTTCTGCTGACAGGTTCCCTTTAACTTCACCCAGGACAGAAGATAGAATATTATCTGATAGGAGGCGACCCGCACCAGCTCATCAGGCTAGCAGGGATAAAACAGAGTGGCTGAATAGGTTCTTATATTATGTGAACAAGACACATGGTGTGGCCGCAGGCATCCTGACTTGAACCCGACACCTCGTAAATTCCTATGAGGCTCAGTTCGGGGCAAGGCTAGATTCACGTCCGCAGGTTCCATCACCCAAACTTGGCAGTCTCTAGTGTTCGGTCACGAGACCTGCGGCAGCTCCATGCATCGCTATAGGGCCCGAGACCCGATGTGTGAATGTAGCCTAAAGGGATGCGTGGCCAGACCGATCGTACTCAGACCGAGATTGTTGGCTGAGTTAAAGGGAACCTGTCACCAGTTTTTTCCATATTAAAAAAAATAAATTTCCCTTCTGCAGCTCCTGGGCTGCATTCTAGGAAGGTGCACCTTGTTGCTGCCCCCCCTTGCACACCCCTAAAAGAACTTTATAAAATCCCACCTTTTCCTATGCAAATAAGTTTGGTTGGCCAGATGGACGGGCTTTAATTCGGCTCCTGTCTCCCCTCCTGCCGCTGTTTGCCGTCGCCCAGTCATGATTTACATGGATGATGCCGCCCCACGCTGCTGGACAGGGCTGTGGAGTCGGTAATCCAAACCTTCGACTCCGACTCCTCAATTTCTCTTGCACCGACTCCTACATATATTGCTTATAGTTAGGTGAAAAATTTATTGTAGTACATGAAGATGTGTATGTGAACATCAGACATTTAATAATTTTTATGATACAATAATCAAGATATTTGGATAGAACATAAAATATATTTATTGGAATACAACTTTAGAACCCAAATTGTAATAAATTGTAAATATGTAATACACTATAATATACAAGTATTACACTTTAAAAAGTGTAACCCCCTCCCCTCTGCCTATACACCCTCCCGTGGATCACGGGCTCCTCAGTTTTATGCTTTGTGTGGAAGGAGGCACACATCCACTCATGCATTCTCAATTTAGTTATGTCGGTTGGAAGAAAAGAGGGCCCCCACGGGGCCCCCGGCATGTTCCCTTCTCACCCCACTACGTCGGCGGTGTTGTTAAGGTTGAAGTACCCATTGCGGGTACAGAGGCTGGAGCCACATGCCGTCTCCTTCACCATCCCTTATGCGGCTCTGGGAGAAGTGGGATCCTAAGCGGTCATCCATTTACTGGGACCGTGCTCCATCCGCAGCCCCTGTGGGACCCTGCCGGACCGGAGCCTCTTCAACCTCGGGGACCGGGCCCTGCAACTCAAAGGTACTCTGTGTCCCCATAGGGGACTGTGCAGGAGAGCACCTTCTTCCCGGAAGCTGCGGCAGCTGCTGAATTCAGGAGGCCGGTGGACTTCTGCGCCGACCGTGCCTGCTTGTCGGGCGCGGTCTCAAATTTAGCCCCCGGGCCTGCCTGTCAGGGGTAAGGGAGGGATTACCGACCTGACGTCGGATGTGAGGGCTGGAGCATCCTGCATGTTTCCTCCCCCCTCACTGATCACTGTGGGGACCCCAGATTCCCGCACTTTTCTGGCGCCGCCCACGGCTCCACTCCTCCCCTGAGCTCCAGCAGCCATTTTTTGGCATTCTGCCGGTGGAGGATTCTTAGTGAACAGCTCTGCAGCTCCAGGGGATCCAAGGCAGGGAATCTGGAGGACACAGTCCAGACCGGACCTTTCACAGGCCCCGGCCCCTGTTGGCTCGTCGCCTCCAGGCCCCTCTCGGTCCGCGCCGCAGCGCGCTCCCAGGTTGGCCCCTCAGTCTCAGGCGGAGGACTCCTGCCCGGACCGTAGTCCTAGACCGGCTAAGCGGGCTCGCTGGGACTCTTCCCCGACTTCCTCTCGCTGCTCGGGATCCCAGCTTGAGGACTCTCTGGAGGACGAGGCGGACGTCGCAGCTCAGGGCTCTGACCCGGATGTCGCCCTTAACCTTGATACACCTGAGGGGGACGCCTTAGTAAATGATCTTATCTCGTCCATCAACCAGGTGTTAGATCTCTCTCCCCCGCCTCCTCCTGTAGAGGAGTCGGCGTCTCAGCAGGAGAAACACCAGTTTCGGTTCCCCAAACGTACACGCAATACGTTTTTTGATCACTCTAACTTCAGGGACGCTGTCCAGAAGCCCAGAGCGGTCCCGGACAAGCGCTTTATTAAGCGCCTCACTGACACACGTTACCCCTTCCCATCTGAAGTAGTTAAGGGTTGGGCTCACTGTCCCAAGGTGGATCCTCCAGTCTCAAGATTGGCGGCTAGATCCGTGGTGTCGGTTGCAGATGGCTCATCGCTAAAGGATGCCACTGACAGACAGAGCTCCTGGTGAAGTCCATCTATGAGGCCACGGGCGCGTCTTTTGCCCCGGCCTTTGCAGCCGTGTGGGCACTCCAAGCTATCTCGGCTTGTCTGACTGAGATTAATGCTGTCACACGTAATTCTGCTCCGCAAGTTGCGTCTTTGACCTCTCAGGCGTCAGCCTTTTCATCCTACGCCATGAACGCTGTCCTGGACTCTGCTAGCCGTACAGCTGTAGCATCCGCTAACTCTGTGGCAGTCCGCAGGGCCATGTGGCTACGCGAATGGAAGGCAGACTCGGCTTCCAAGAGGTTCTTAACCGGTTTGCCGTTTTCTGGCGACCGTTTGTTTGGCGAACAATTGGATGAGATTATTAAGGAATCCAAAGGAAAGGATTCCTCCTTACCCCAGGCCAAACCTAAGAGACCTCAACAGAGAAAGGTTCAATCGAGATTTCGGTCCTTTCGTCCCTCCGCCAAGTCCCAATCCTCTTCGTCCAACAGGCCGGAGAAAGGCCAGAGGAACTCCTATGCGTGGCGATCCAAGTCTCGCCCACAAAAGGCCGCAGGAGGCACTGCCTCCAAGGCGGCTTCCTCATGACTCTCGGCCTCCCCTGCCCGCATCCTCGGTCGGTGGCAGGCTCTCCCGCTTTGGAGACGCCTGGTGGCCACATGTTCAAGACCGATGGGTGAGAGACATTCTGTCTCATGGTTACAGGATAGAGTTCAGCTCTCGTCCTGCGGCTCGCTTCTTCAGAACCTCTCCGCCCCCCGCTCAGGCCGACGCACTTTTTCAGGCAGTAGCCGCTCTAAAGATGGAAGGAGTTGTGATTCCCGTTCCCCTTCAGGAACGTGGTCGCGGATTTTACTCCAACTTGTTCGTGGTGCCAAAAAAGGACTGGTCATTCCGTCCCGTTATGGACCTCAAGCTACTCAACAGACATGTGAGAACCAGACGGTTCCGGGTGGAATCCCTCCGCTCCGTCATCGCCTCAATGTCACAAGGAGACTTCCTAGCATCGATCGACATCAAAGATTCTTATCTCCATGTACCGATCGCACCCGAGCATCAATTTTTCCTGCGTTTCGCCATCGGGGACGAACATCTCCAGTTCGTGACATTGCCTTTCGGCTTGGCGACAGCCCCACGGGTTTTCACCAAAGTCATGGCATCCGTTGTGGCGGTCCTGCATTCTCAGGGCCACTCGGTGATCCCATACTTGGACGATCTCCTAGTCAGGGCCCCGTCTCGGGTGGCGTGTCAACAAAGTCTATCTGTCGCTCTGGCGACTCTCCAGCGGTTCGGGTGGATCATCAACTTCCCGAAATCCAAGTTGACACCGACCCAATCACTGACGTACCTTGGGATGGAGTTTCATACCCAGCAAGCGTTAGTCAAGCTTCCGAGCGACAAACAGCTTTCTCTGCAGGCAGGGGTGCAATCCCTTCTTCGGAGTCAGTCACACCCCTTAAGGCGCCTCATGCACTTCCTGGGGAAGATGGTGGCAGCTATAGAGGCAGTCCCGTTCGCGCAATTCCATCTTCGGCTACTCCAATGGGACATTCTCCGCAAATGGGACAGGAGTTCGGCTTCCCTCGACAGGAACGTCTCTCTTTCCCTTGCAACCAAGACGTCACTTCAGTGGTGGCTCCTTCCCAATTCTCTGTCGCAGGGAAAATCCTTCCTACCCCCAACCTGGGCTGTGGTCACCACGGACGCGAGCCTGTCAGGGTGGGGAGCGGTTTTCCTCCACCACAGGGCTCAGGGAACCTGGACTCCGATAGTCATCCCTTCAGATCAATATTCTGGAGATAAGGGTAGTGTATCTAGCCCTATTGGCTTTTCATCGGTGGCTGGAGGGCAGGCAGATCCGTATCCAGTCGGACAACGCCACTGCCGTCGCATACATCAACCACCAAGGCGGCACTCGCAGTCGTCAAGCCTTCCAGGAAGTCCGACGGATTCTGCAGTGGGTGGAAGCCACAGCCTCCACCATCTCCGCAGTTCACATCCCGGGCGTAGAAAACTGGGAAGCAGATTTTCTCAGTCGTCAGGGCATGGACGCAGGGGAATGGTCTCTGCACCCAGACGTGTTTCGAAAGATCTGTCGCCGCTGGGGAACGCCGGATGTCGATCTCATGGCGTCACGGCACAACAACAAAGTCCCGGCATTCATGGCACGGTCTCAGGATCACAGAGCTCTGGCGGCGGACGCGTTAGTTCAGGATTGGTCGCAGTTTCGACTGCCTTATGTGTTTCCTCCTCTGGCGATGCTGCCCAGAGTGTTACGCAAGATCAGGTCCGACTGCCGTCGCGCCATTCTCGTCTCTCCAGACTGGCCAAGGCGGTCGTGGTACCCGGATCTGTGGCATCTCACGGTGGGTCAACCGTGGGCGCTTCCAGACCGCCCAGACTTGCTGTCACAAGGCCCGTTTTTCCATCTGAATTCTATGGCCCTCAACCTGACTGTGTGGCCATTGAGTCCTGGCTCCTAGCGTCTTCAGGGTTATCTCAGGATGTCATTGCCACCATGAGACAGGCCAGGAAACCTACGTCCGCCAAGATCTATTATAGGTCTTGGCAAATCTTCCTATCCTGGTGCTCTAATAACTGTTTTATTCCATGGCCGTTTGCCTTACCCACCTTTCTTTCATTCCTTCAATCCAGAATGGACAAGGGTTTGTCACTGGGCTCTCTCAAGGGCCAAGTATCGGCGCTCTCCGTGTTTTTTTCAAAAAAGTCTAGCCAGGCTTCCGCAGGTCCGCACGTTCCTGCAGGGAGTTTGCCACATAGTCCCACCTTGCGTCTGCTGGAACCCTGGGACCTTAACAGGGTGCTAACGGCTCTTCAGAAACCACCCTTCGAGCCGCTGCGGGATGTCTCTCTATCACGTCTTTCGCAGAAGGTGGCCTTCCTAGTGGCAGTCACATCACTTCGGAGAGTGTCTGAGCTCGCAGCGCTGTCATGCAAAGCTCCCTTCCTGGTGTTTCACCAGGATAAGGTGGTTCTGCGTCCGGTCCCGGAATTTCTCCCTAAGGTGGTATCCCCTTTTCATCTCAATCAGGATTTCTTCGGCGCTCCATTGGGAGACCCAGACGATTGGGTGTATAGCACTGCCTCCGGAGGCCACACAAAGCATTACACTAAAAAGTGTAAGGCCCCTCCCCTTCTGGCTATACACCCCCCGTGGGATCACGGGCTGCTCAGTTTTCAAGCTTTGTGCGAAGGAGGTCAGACATCCACGCATAGCTCCACTGTTTAGTCAGCAGTAGCTGCTGACTATATCGGATGGAAGAAAAGAGGGCCCATACTAGGGCCCCCAGCATGCTCCCTTCTCACCCCATTCCTATTGGCGGTGTTTGTTAAGGTTGAGGTACCCATTGTGGGTACGGAGGCTGGAGCCCACATGCTGCTTTCCTTCCCCATCCCCCTGAGGGGCTCTGAGGAAGTGGGATCTTACCGGCCCCCAAGCCCTGAGGCCGGGCTCCATCCACAGACCCGTAGAACCTGCTGGATACGGAGCTGGGTACCGTTCAGGGACAAGGCCCTGCAACATTCAGGTACTCTGTGTCCCCGTATGGACAGGCCGCGCACACTCCAGACTTGCTGGGTGTGCTAGTGCGCCGGGCACAGTAGCGCTGTGCGCTGGGGTTACAGTCACTGCAGTTTCTCTGAGGGACTTTATGTGTTGGGGACTGCCGCGCCGGCCGCCCCTGGAGCGGCGGCGCGGCTGAGACTTGTGGTGCGCCGGGGACTTAGCGCCGACCATGCTTTTACGACGGCGGCGCTTATAAATCTAGTCCCCGGCTTTTGCGGCCTAGCTCCGCTTCGTTCCCGCCCCCACCCTGTCAATCAGGGCAAGGGAGAGACGCTGTACGATAGTCAGCGCCGAGGGCTGGAGTCTTATTTACATACTCCAGCCCTCTCACTGAGCACAGTGGGGCGCAGGTTTCCCGCACTTTGTCTGCACACGCCCAGGGCCCGCCCCTCTCCACAGGACGCCGGCAGCCATTCCTACATGCAGTCTGGCTGGAGAACGGACACAGGCTCTGGGAGACCCAGACAAGGGATTTCTGGCGACCACACACCCGCGTTAAGCGGGCGGTAAGCAGCACATTAGTGCTGGCCCCACTAGTGCCACAGTGTTATATTGGTGTATTTTTTTCTCTATACCATATATATATATATATTGCACTGTAAGGTCGCTTCTTGGCTGTATACCCTATATTGCTCTGAGGAGACGACAACATGTCATCCGCAAAACGCAAGGGTGCCAAGACACAGGCTGTATACGCTACTTGTGCCGCTTGTGGGGCTGATCTACCGGCAGGTTCCAATGACCCCCATTGTGTGCAATGTTCGGTCCCTGTGCCACTTCGTCAGCCGGAGTCTATGGTGGTAGTGGCCCAGGCAGAGTCACCGGTGAACCCTGTCCCGGTGACGGGGACAGAGTTTGCAGTTTTTGCTGACAAGATGTCTGTCACTATGACAAATCCTAGAGACCTTGCAGGCCAGGCCAGTTACTCAGACCATGGACACTGCTGCGTCAATGTTCCCCGGTCCCCCTCAGTTGGAGTTAATCCGTGCTTCAAGGGGGTCCCAGGCATCTCAGGCTGAAGGCTCTGACTCAGATGACAGTCCCAGGCAGCCTAAGCGAGCTCGCTGGGAGAGACCCTCCACGTCATCACGCGGATCAGGGTCTCAGCGAGAAGAGTCTCTGCATGATGAGACAGAGGAGGGTGATCAGGAGTCTAATCCTGAGACCGCTCTCAATCTGGATACTCCTGATGGTGACGCCATGGTAAATGACCTTATAGCGGCCATCAATAGACTGTTGGATATTTCTCCCCCAGCCCCTTCAGCAGAAGAGGCAGCTGCACAGCAGGAGAAGTTCCATTTCAGGTATCCCAAGCGTAAACTGAGTACTTTTCTTTTTCGCTCCTAATTGGGAGACCCAGACAATTGGGGTGTATAGCTACTGCCTCCGGAGGCCGCACAAAGTACTACACTTAAAAGTGTAAGGCCCCTCCCCTTCTGGCTATACACCCCCCCCGTGGGAGCACGGGTCCCTCAGTTTTTGCTTTGTGCGAAGGAGGTCAGACACGCACGCATAGCTCCACTGTTTAGTCAGCAGCAGCTGCTGACTATGTCGGATGGAAGAAAAGAGGACCCATACTAGGGTCCCCAGCATGCTCCCTTCTCACCCCACTTTCTGTCGGCGGTGTTTGTTAAGGTTGAGGTACCCATTGCGGGTACGGAGGCTGGAGCCCACATGCTGATTCCTTCCCCATCCCCATTAGGGCTCTGGGCGAAGTGGGATTTTACCGGTCTCCAGGCACTGAGACCGTGCTCCATCCGCAGCCCCTGGAGAAGCCGCTGGATATGGAGCTGAGTATCGTCAGGGACATGGCCCTGCTCCGTCAAGGTACTCTGTGTCCCCGTGCATACGCGCGCACACCGCAGCATTGCTGGGTGTGTTAGTGCGCCGGGGACAACAGCGCTGCTGCGCTTGTGCCATTTCCTCACTTCAGCTTAGCTGAGTGGGTAGACTCAGGGAGAACGGTCGCGCCGGCCGCTGGGACTGCGACGCGGCTGGGACTTGTGGTGCGCCGGGGACTTCCGCGCTGGCCGTGCATATATCACGGCCGCGCTTATTACTACAGTCCCCGGTTTTTTGCGGCCTAGTTCGTTCGTTCCCGCCTCCGCACCTGCCAGTCAGGAGGAGGGCGGGACGCTGTACAGAGCATCAGCGCTGAGGGCTGGAGTCGTTTTTACATACTCCAGCCCTCACACCAGGCACAGTAGGACGCAGTTTCCCGCTCTTTGTTTGTGGCACGCCCACGGTCCGCCCCTCTTCACAGAACGCCGGCAGCCATTCCTGCCTGCACGCTGAGCTGCAGAGGGGAGACGGGGAGACCCAGACACGGGATTCTACGGCCTCATACCCGCTGTTCAGCGGGCGGTAAGCAGCCTCAAGGGCTCACCCCCACTTGTGCCATTTGTATACTGAGTATTTTGTGTTTGCAAATACTTTGTACTGTACGGTCGCTGGTGATTCTCGGCTATACCCCCTCCTAGATTACAAGGAGGCAACAGCATGTCGTCCGCAAAACGCAAGGGTGCCAAGGCACAGACATTATATACTGCCTGTACCGCATGTGGGGCTGCTCTACCGGCAGGTTCCACTGACCCCCATTGTGTGCAGTGCTCGGCTCCTGTGCAACTTGCACAGCCGGGGCCTCTGCTGGACGTGACCCAGGGTGTACCACCTGTGAATGCTGTCCAGGTGACAGGAACGGAGTTTGCAGCTTTTGCTGACAGATTGTCTATGACCATGTCAAAGATTCTTGAAACATTGCAGTCTAGACCAGTAACTCAGACCATGGACACTGTGGCATCATTGCTCCCTGGTCCCCCTCAGCTGGAACACTTCCAAGCTCCGGGGGTGTCACATGCACCCCAGGGTGACGATTCTGACTCGGACGACAGTCCCAGACAACCTAAGCGGGCTCGTTATGAGGGGCCCTCAACTTCGTCTCACTGGTCAGGATCCCAGCGGGACGAATCTATGGGTGATGAGGCGGATGTAACTGATCAAGATTCTGATCCTGGGTCCGCTCTCAATCTGGATACACCGGATGGTGACGCCATAGTGAATGATCTTATAGCGTCCATCAATAGAATGTTAGATATTTCTCCGCCAGCTCCTACTGAGGAGGAGGCAGCTTCACAGCAGGAGAAATTCCATTTCAGATATCCCAAGCGTAAATTAAGCACTTTTCTGGACCACTCTGACTTTAGAGATGCAATCCAGAAACACCACGCTTATCCTGAGAAGCGGTTTTCTAAACGGCTTAAAGATACACGCTATCCTTTTCCCCCTGACGTGGTCAAGGGTTGGACCCAGTGTCCCAAGGTGGACCCTCCAATCTCCAGGCTTGCAGCTAGATCCTTAGTTGCAGTAGAAGATGGAGCGGCACTTAAAGACACTCAAAGCTATTTCAGCTGGGCTTATACAAGTCGACTCGGTCACACGTACATCTGCCCCGCAGGTGGCACCATTGACCTATCAAATGTCTGCATTCGCGTCTTACGCGATTAATGCTGTCCTGGACTCTACGAGCCGTACGGCGGTGGCGTCAGCCAACTCCGTGGTTTTGCGCAGAGCCCTGTGGTTGAGAGAATGGAAAGCAGATTCTGCTTCCAAGAAGTGCTTAACCAGTTTGCCTTTTTCTCGTGACCGATTGTTTGGGGAGCGTTTGGATGAAACATTAAACACTCCAAGGGTAAGGACTCATCCTTACCTCAACACAGACAAAACAAGCCCCAACAAAGGAGGGGTCAGTCTGGTTTTCGGTCCTTTCGAGGCTCAGGCAGGTCCCAATTCTCCTCGTCCAAAAGGACTCAAAAGGATCAGAGAGGCTCAGATTCTTGGCGGACTCAGTCACGCCCAAAAAAGACAGCAGGAAGAACCGTTACCAAGACGGCTTCCTCATGACTTTCAGCCTCCTCTCTCCGCATCCTCGGTCGGTGGCAGGCTCTCCCGCTTTGGCGGCATTTGGTTGTCACAGGTCAAAGACCGTTGGGTGACGGACATTCTGTCTCACGGGTACAGGATAGAGTTCAGCTCTCGTCCTCCAACTCGTTTCTTCAGAACTTCCCCACCGCCCGACCGAGCCGATGTTCTGCTGCAGGCGGTGGCCGCTCTAAAGGCGGAAGGAGTGGTGACTTCCGTTCCTTTTCAGGAACAAGGTCACGGTTTTTACTCCAATCTGTTTGTGGTGCCAAAGAAGGACGGGTCCTTTCGGCCCGTCCTGGATCTAAAGTTGCTCAACAAACACGTAAAAACCAGGAGGTTCCGGATGGAATCTCTACGCTCCGTCATAGCCTCAATGTCTCAAGGAGATTTCTTAGCATCAATAGACATCAAAGATGCTTATCTTCATGTGCCGATTGCGCCAGAGCATCAGCGTTTTCTACGCTTCGTTATAGAAAGCGAACACCTGCAGTTCGTAGCGTTACCTTTCGGGCTGGCAACAGCCCCTCGGGTCTTCACCAAGGTCATGGCAGCAGTAGTAGCTGTCCTGCACTCGCAGGGTCACTCCGTGATCCCGTATTTGGACGATCTACTTATAAAGGCACCCTCTCAAGAGGCATGCCAACACAGTCTGAACGTGGCACTGAAGACTCTCCAGAGTTTCGGGTGGATTATCAACTTTTCAAAGTCAAGTCTAATCCCGACCCAATCACTAACATATCTTGGCATGGAGTTTCATACTCTCTCAGCGATAGTGAAGCTTCCACTGGGCAAGCAGTGCTCTCTGCAGACAGGGGTGCAATCTCTCCTGCAGAACCAGTCCCACTCCTTGAGGCGCCTCATGCATTTCCTAGGGAAGATGGTGGCAGCAATGGAAGCAGTCCCTTTCGCGCAGTTTCATCTGCGCCCTCTACAAGGGACATTCTCCGCCAATGGGACGGGAAGTCGACGTCCCTCGACAGGGATGTCTCCCTCTCTCAGGCAACCAAGGACTCTCTCCGATGGTGGCTTCTTCCCACCTCATTGTCAAAAGGAAAGTCGTTCCTACCCCCATCCTGGGCGGTGGTCACGACAGATGCGAGCCTATCAGGGTGGGGAGCAGTGTTTCTTCACCACAGGGCTCAGGGTACGTGGACTCAGAGAGTCCACCCTTCAGATCAATGTTCTGGAAATCAGAGCAGTCTATCTTGCTCCGCGAGCCTTCCAACAGTGGCTCGACAAGCCTTTCAAGAAGTCCGGCGGATTCTGACGTGGGTGGAAAACACAGCATCCACCATATCCGCAGTTCACATCCCAGGCGTGGAAAACTGGGAAGCAGACTTTCTCAGTCGCCAGGGCATAGACGCAGGGGAATGGTCCCTTCACCCGGACGTGTTTCAGGAGATCTGTCGCCGCTGGGGGATGCCGGACGTCGTCCTGATGGCGTCACGGCACAACACCAAGGTCCCGGTTTTCATGGCACGGTCTCACGATCACCGAGCTCTGGCGGCAGACGCCTTAGTTCAGGATTGGTCGCAGTTCCGACTACCTTATGTGTTCCCACCTCTGGCATTGTTGCCCAGAGTGCTCCGCAAAATCAGGTCCGACTGCCGTTGCGCCATTCTCGTCGCTCCAGACTGGCCAAGGAGGTCGTGGTACCCGGATCTGTGGCATCTCACGGTAGGACAACCGTGGGCGCTACCAGGCCGTCCAGACTTGCTGTCTCAAGGGCCGTTTTTCCATCTGAATTCTGCGGCCCTGAACCTGACTGTGTGGCCATTGTGTCCTGGATCCTAGGGACCTCAGGTTTATCTCATGATGTTGTTGCCACCATGAGACAGGCTAGGAAACCATCCTCCGCCAAGATCTACCACAGAACGTGGAAGATATTCTTATCTTGGTGCTCTGCTCAGGGAGTTTCTCCCTGGCCATTTGCATTGCCTATTTTTCTTTCCTTCCTGCAGTCTGGGTTGGAAAAAGGTTTGTCGCTTAGCTCCCTTAAAGGACAAGTCTCTGCGCTATCCGTATTCTTTCAGAAGCGCCTGGCGCGACTTCCTAAGGTACGCACGTTCCTGCAGGGGGTTTGTCATATCGTTCCCCCTTACAAGCGGCCATTGGAACCCTGGGATCTGAACAAGGTTCTAATTGCTCTCCAGAAGCCACCTTTCGAGCCTATGAAGGAGATTTCCTTTCTCGGCTTTCACAGAATGTGGCTTTTCTGGTGGCGGTCACGTCTCTTCGGAGAGTGTCAGAGCTGGCGGCGCTATCTTGCAAATCTCCCTTCCTGGTGTTTCACCAAGACAAGGTAGTACTGCGTCCAATTCCAGAGTTTCTTCCCAAGGTGGTATCTTCCTTTCATCTCAATCAGGATATCACTTTACCATCTTTGGGTCCTCATCCAGTTCATCAATGTGAAAAGGATTTGCATTTGTTGGATCTGGTGAGAGCACTCAGAATCTACTTTTCCCGCACGGCGCCCCTGCGCCGCTCGGATGCACTCTTTGTCCTTGTCGCTGGTCAGCGTAAAGGGTCGCAAGCTTCCAATTCCACCCTGGCTCGGTGGATCAAGGAACCAATTCTTGAAGCCTACCGTTCTTCTGGGCTTCCGGTTCCTTCAGGGCTGAAGGCCCATTCTACCAGAGCCGTGGGTGCGTCCTGGGCATCACGGCACCAGGCTACGGCTCAGCAGGTGTGCCAGGCGGCTACCTGGTCGAGTCTGCACACCTGTACCAAGCATTATCAGGTGCATACCTATGCTTCGGCGGACGCCAGCCTAGGTAGACAAGTCCTGCAGGCGGCGGTGACCCACCTGTAAGAAAGGGCTGCCTGACAGCCCGATCGCGAGGTATTCTTTTACCCACCCAGGGACTGCTTTTGGACGTCCCAATTGTCTGGGTCTCCCAATTAGGAGCGAAAAAGAAGGGAATTTTGTTTACTTACCGTAAATTCCTTTTCTTCTAGCTCCAATTGGGAGACCCAGCACCCGCCCTGTTTTTTCTGAGGGTATTTGTTTTTCGGGTGCACATGTTGTTCATGTTGATAAGTTACGTTCTCCGATATTGTTTATCGGATTGAATTTGTTTTTGAAACAGTTATTGGCTTTCCTCCTTCTTGCTTTTGCACTAAAACTGAGGGACCCGTGCTCCCACGGGGGGGTGTATAGCCAGAAGGGGAGGGGCCTTACACTTTTAAGTGTAGTACTTTGTGCGGCCTCCGGAGGCAGTAGCTATACACCCCAATTGTCTGGGTCTCCCAATTGGAGCTAGAAGAAAAGGAATTTACGGTAAGTAAACAAAATTCCCTTCTTCTGGACCACGCTGACTTCAGAGAATCAGTCCAGAAACACCATGCTTATCCAGACAAGCGTTTCTCCAAACGTCTTAAGGATACACGTTATCCCTTTCCCCCTGACGTGGTCAAACGCTGGACCCAGTGTCCAAAGGTGGATCCCCCAATCTCCAGGCTTGCGGCTAGATCCATAGTTGCAGTGGAGGATGGGGCTTCTCTTAAAGATGCCAATGACAGACAGATGGACCTTTGGTTGAAATCTGTCTATGAAGCTATCGGCGCGTCGTTTGCTCCAGCATTCGCGGCCGTGTGGGCACTCCAAGCTATTTCAGCTGGTCTGGCACAGGTGGACTCTATCATACGTCCAGCAGTGCCGCAAGTGGAGTCCTTAACTTCGCAAATGTCTGCGTTTGCGACCTATGCTATCAACGCTGTCCTGGACTCTACGAGCCGTACCTCAATGGCGTCTGCCAACTCGGTGGTTTTGCGCAGAGCCTTGTGGTTAAAAGAATGGAAAGCGGATTCTGCTTCCAAAAAATGTTTAACCAGCTTGCCACTATCTGTAGACAGACTGTTTGGTGAGCAATTGGCTGAAATCATTAAACAGTCCAAGGGTAAAGACTCCTCCTTACCCCAGCCCAGATCAAGCAAACCTCAACAAAGGAGGTGGCAGTCGAGGTTTCGGTCCTTTCGAGGCTCCGGGAAGGCCCAATTCTCCTCGTCCAAAGGGACTCAGAAGGAGCAAAGGGGCTCAGATTCCTGGCGGGCTCACTCACGCCCCAAGAAAGCAACCGGAGGAACCGCTTCCAAGGCGGCTGCCTCATGACTTTCGGCCTCCTCCCTCCGCATCCTCGGTCGGTGGCAGGCTCTCCCGCTTTTGCGACATTTGG
This sequence comes from Anomaloglossus baeobatrachus, assembly GCF_048569485.1. Lineage (NCBI taxonomy): Eukaryota > Metazoa > Chordata > Amphibia > Anura > Aromobatidae > Anomaloglossus > Anomaloglossus baeobatrachus. Next base: position 52,947,752 of record NC_134356.1, on the reverse strand, counting down.
CTGCCACAGGTCAAGGACCGGTGGGTAACAGACATTTTGTCTCACGGGTACAGGATAGAGTTCAGTTCTCGTCCTCCGCCTCGGTTCTTCAGAACTTCCCCACATCCCGACCGAGCAGATGCTCTTCTGCAGGCGGTGGGCTCACTAAGAGCAGAAGGAGTGGTGATCCCTGTTCCTCTTCAGGAACAAGGGCAAGGTTTTTACTCCAATCTCTTCGTGGTTCCAAAAAAGGACGGCTCGTTCCGTCCTGTTCTGGACCTAAAGCTGCTCAACAAGCATGTGAACGCCAGGCGGTTCCGGATGGAATCCCTCCGCTCCGTCATTGCCTCAATGTCTCAAGGAGATTTCCTTGCATCAATAGACATCAAAGATGCTTATCTCCACGTGCCGATTGCTCCAGAGCACCAACGTTTTCTACGTTTTGTGATAAGAGACGAACATCTCCAGTTCGTAGCTCTGCCATTTGGTCTGGCGACAGCCCCACGGGTTTTCACCAAGGTCATGGCGGCAGTGGTAGCAGTCTTGCACTCCCAGGGACACTCGGTGATCCCTTACTTGGACGATCTACTTGTCAAAGCACCCTCTCAAGAGGCATGCCAACACAGCCTGAATGTTGCGCTGGAGACTCCAGTCTTTCGGGTGGATCATCAACTTTTCAAAGTCAAATCTGTCACCGACTCAATCACTAACGTATCTTGGCATGGAGTTTCATACTCTCTCAGCGATAGTGAAGCTTCCGCTGGACAAGCAGCGGTCACTACAGACAGGGGTACAGTCTCTCCTTCATGGTCAGTCGCACTCCTTAAGGCGCCTCATGCACTTCCTAGGGAAGATGGTGGCAGCAATAGAGGCAGTCCCGTTTGCGCAGTTTCATCTGCGCCCACTTCAATGGGACATTCTCCGCCAATGGGACGGGGAGTCAACTTCCCTGGACAGGAAAGTCTCCCTTTCCCAGACGGCCAAGGACTCTCTTTAGTGGTGGCTTCTTCCCACCTCATTATCACAGGGAAGATCATTCCTACCCCCATCCTGGGCAGTAGTCACGACAGACGCGAGTCTGTCAGGGTGGGGAGCAGTTTTTCTCCACCACAGGGCTCAAGGGACGTGGACTCAGCAGGAGTCCACCCTTCAGATCAATGTTCTGGAAATCAGGGCAGTGTATCTTGCCCTACTAGCCTTCCAGCAGTGGCTGGAAGGAAAGCAGATCCGAATTCAGTCGGACAACTCCACAGCGGTGGCATACATCAACCACCAAGGAGGGACACGCAGTCGGCAAGCTTTCCAGGAAGTCCGGCGGATTCTGCTGTGGGTGGAGGACAGAGCATCCACCATATCAGCGGTTCACATCCCGGGCGTAGAAAACTGGGAAGCAGACTTCCTCAGTCGCCAGGGTATGGACGCAGGGGAATGGTCCCTTCACCCGAACGTGTTTCAGGAAATCTGTCGCCGCTGGGGGGTGCCGGACGTCGACCTAATGGCGTCGCGGCACAACAACAAGGTCCCGACGTTCATGGCGCGGTCTCGCGATCAAAGAGCTCTGGCGGCAGACGCCTTAGTGCAAGATTGGTCGCAGTTCCGGCTCCCGTATGTGTTCCCACCTCTGGCACTCTTGCCCAGAGTGCTACGCAAGATCAGATCCGATTGCAGCCGCGTCATACTCGTCGCCCCAGACTGGCCGAGGAGGTCGTGGTACCCGGATCTGTGGCATCTCACGGTCGGCCAACCGTGGACACTACCAGACCGACCAGACTTACTGTCCCAAGGGCCGTTTTTCCATCGGAATTCTGCGGCCCTGAACCTGACTGTGTGGCCATTGAGTCCTGGATCCTAGCGTCTTCAGGATTATCCCAAGGAGTCGTTGCCACCATGAGACAGGCTAGGAAGTCCACTTCTGCTAAGATCTACCACAGAACGTGGAGGATTTTCTTATCCTGGTGCTCTGCACAAGGAGTATCCCCCTGGCCATTCGCGTTACCTACTTTTCTTTCCTTCCTGCAATCTGGGTTGGAAAAGGGCTTGTCGCTCGGCTCCCTTAAAGGGCAAGTCTCGGCACTATCCGTGTTTTTTCAGAAGCGTCTAGCACGACTTTCTCAGGTGCGCACGTTCCTGCAGGGGGTTTGTCATATCGTCCCTCCGTACAGGCGGCCGTTAGATCCATGGGATCTAAACAGGGTACTAGTTGCTCTCCAGAAGCCGCCCTTCGAGCCTCTGAGGGATGTTTCACTTTCTCGTCTCTCACAGAAAGTGGCCTTTCTAGTGGCGGTCACGTCTCTTCGGAGAGTGTCTGAGCTAGCAGCGCTGTCATCCAAGGCTCCCTTCCTGGTGTTCCACCAGGACAAGGTAGTGCTGCGCCCCATTCAGGAGTTTCTCCCTAAGGTGGTATCCTCTTTTCATCTTAATCAGGATATCTCCTTGCCTTCCTTTTGTCCTCATCCAGTTCTTCGGTATGAAAAGGATTTACATTTGTTAGATCTGGTGAGAGCACTCAGAATCTACATTTCCCGCACGGCGCCCCTGCGCCGCTCGGATGCACTCTTTGTCCTTGTCGCTGGTAAGCGCAAAGGGTCGCAGGCTTCCAAAGCCACCCTGGCTCGATGGATCAAAGAACCAATTCTTGAAGCCTACCGTTCTGCTGGGCTTCCGGTTCCATCAGGGCTGAAGGCCCACTCTACCAGAGCCGTGGGTGCGTCCTGGGCATTACGACACCAGGCTACGGCTCAACAGGTGTGCCAGGCAGCTACCTGGTCGAGTCTGCACACTTTCACCAAACATTATCAGGTGCATACCTATGCTTCGGCGGACGCCAGCCTAGGTAGAAGAGTCCTGCAGGCGGCAGTTACCTCCCCGTAGGGGAAGGCTGTCTTTGCAGCTCTAACATGAGGTATTTCTTTACCCACCCAGGGACTGCTTTTGGACGTCCCAATCGTCTGGGTCTCCCAATGGAGCGCCGAAGAAGAAGGGAATTTTGTTACTTACCGTAAATTCCTTTTCTTCTAGCTCCTATTGGGAGACCCAGCACCCGCCCTGTTGTCCTTCGGGATTGTTGGTTTTTTTCGGGTACACATGTTGTTCATGTTGAACGGTTTTCAGTTCTCCGATGTTACTTCGGAGTGAATTTGTTTAAACCAGTTATTGGCTTTCCTCCTTCTTGCTTTAGCACTAAAACTGAGCAGCCCGTGATCCCACGGGGGGTGTATAGCCAGAAGGGGAGGGGCCTTACACTTTTTAGTGTAATTGCTTTGTGTGGCCTCCGGAGGCAGTGCTATACACCCAATCGTCTGGGTCTCCCAATAGGAGCTAGAAGAAAAGGAATTTACGGTAAGTAACAAAATTCCCTTCATCTCCTTACCTTCCTTTTGCCCTAATCCAATTCACCAGTGTGAAAGGGATTTGCACTCTTTGGATCTTGTGAGAGCACTCCGGCTCTACGTGTCTCGCACGGCGCCCCTGTGTCGTTCAGATGCGCTCTTTGTCCTTGTCGCTGGCCAGCGTAAGGGCTCGCAGGCTTCCAAGTCAACCTTGGCTAGGTGGATCAAGGAACCAATTCTTGAAGCTTACCGTTCTTCTGGGCTTCCGCTTCCTTCAGGGCTGAAAGCCCATTCTACCAGAACCGTGGGTGCGTCCTGGGCATTGCGGCACCGGGCTACGGCTCAGCAGGTGTGTCAGGCGGCTACCTGGTCTAGCCTGCACACTTTCACGAAACACTATCAAGTGCATACCTATGCTTTGGCAGACGCCAGTCTAGGTAGGCGAGTCCTTCAGGCGGCGGTTGCCCACCTGTAAGAGGGGGCCGTTTTTCGGCTCCTTTTATTGAGGTATTCTTTTACCCACCCAGGGACTGCTCTTGGACGTCCCAATTGTCTGGGTCTCCCAATGGAGCGACAAAGAAGAAGGGAATTTTGTTTACTTACCGTAAATTCCTTTTCTTCTAGCTCCTATTGGGAGACCCAGCACCCGCCCCTGTTCCCTTCGGGCTGTTGTTTTTTTGTGTACACATGTTGTTCATGTTGATTTGTTCTTTTGGTTTATGGTTTCAGTTCTCCGAACATCCTTCGGATTGAATTTACCCTAGACCAATTTATAAGTTTTCTCCTTCCTGCTTTTGCACCAAAACTGAGGAGCCCGTGATCCACGGGGGGGTGTATAGGCAGAGGGGAGGGGTTACACTTTTTTAAGTGTAATACTTTGTGTGGCCTCCGGAGGCAGAAGCTATACACCCAATTGTCTGGGTCTCCCAATAGGAGCTAGAAGAAAAGGAATTTACGGTAAGTAAACAAAATTCCCTTCATTACACACAAAGACATATATTATTGTATTACATATTTACAATTTATTAGTTTTTTGGGTTCTAAAGTTGTATTCCAATAAATATATTTTATGTTCTATCTAAATATCTTGATTATTGTATCATAAAAATGATTAAATGTCTGATGTTCACATTGTACTACAATAAATGCTTCACTTAACATTTAGTATAATGCTTATATTTATTATTTAGTAAAATATTCAGCACATTCTGCATTGCACTACTGTCCCCAATGAATTATATATTTTATGAGTCTGAGTCGGTGCATTTTATACCGACTCCACCAAAATGAGCTGTGACTCCACGATTCCGACTCCACAGCCCTGCTGCTGGAGTCTCGCGGAGGTGCATTTTGCTGTGCTGAGCATAACCTTTCCCTCGCGCGAGCGCTGGTGATGTAGTTGCGCAGGCGCGAGATTATGGGTGGGTACGAGGATGACGCTGGTTAGGTCATACACCGCGCCGCCCATAATCTGTCGCCTGCACAACTACATGACCGGCGCAAGGGAAACGTTATGCTCAGCACAGCAAAATGCGACTCCAGCAGCGTGGGGCGGCATCATCCATGTAAATCATGACTGGGGGACAGCAAACAGCGGCAGGAGGGGAGACAGGAGCCGAATTAAAGCCCGTCCATCTGGCCAACCAAACTCATTTGCATAGGAAAAGGTGGGATTTTATAAAGTTCTTTAAGGGGGCCAGCAACAAGGTGCACCTTCCTAGAATGCAGCCCAGGAGCTGCAGAAGGGGAGACTTGGTTTAATAGGGAAAAAAATGGTGACAGGTTCCCTTTAAATTGCCCCCATCCTGGTGCTGTAGTGACCGCCTCTATTCTGGCAGCACCGTCTGCGATTAGCCGTAGATCAGTGCTGCTTGTTGTGGAGGGACAGGGCCTGACGTTTCCTTTGCTGCCCCTGTTATGTCTTTCTATGGAGGGGCGCAGAAAGCCGTGTTTCACTATATATTTTAATGTCTGGTCCCTTCTGTATTACAGAATCCCTGTGCTTCCATCTGATGTAACGTGATCCCTTTGTATTATTTTGGCCATGGGTTGCCGGTTGTGTAGGTGTTTCCCTGTGTTGCTGGACTATTCACCTTCTCAGCGTTGTTTGCTAGGTCGTTGCTTAGCGGCTGCTGTGGTCGCTGGGTGTGTAAGGTGCGGGCACACCAAGTAGAGGAATGTCACCTTGTGAATCCTGTGCACAGGGGCCTGCGCGGAGTCAAACGGTGCCAGCTCCCCGGGGGGGGGCGAGCAGATGGTGAGGGCCGCGGGAGCAGCAGCCGCTCCTGTCCTCCATAGTGACTTATTCCTCCGCTTGTGTCCCTTTTATTGTCCTTTCTGTATCTAGAAGATGCTTTGGATTCAGACTAAAACTCTTGAGAAATTGTGGGTTGAGATTTTCCAGGTCACGGGCGGCTGGTGATGCATTGGTGATTTATCAGTCTTCCTTACTGAAGTTGTGATCATAAATGGTGTACATGGAGGGTCATCCGGATGCATCGTCTGCGAGTACCTAGCTGCACCAATATCAAAGAAACCAAAAAATAAAGGTCCTCTAAAGGCTTTTTATTAAAGCTTCATTCTTCTACTGAATTGGGCTGAAATCTGATTGTATTGGGACCCCCTCTATAAGCCAAAAAACATGTATTCAATGAACACCACATAGCCCGGAGTCTGCACCACGGGCACCTGCTCCAGCCTTCAGTCCGGTCTTCACCTCTGCGCTCCACTGTCATGGAGGACCGGACAGGACGGAGGAAAGCTGCACAAATCGATTTGCTCTTCTGTAACGTGACCCAAGTTGCAAATTGGAAACTTTGGCCAATCTTCTTCTTTCTTTTTCAGATTTCAGTTGACCAAAGAAATGGTGATGGAGAAGCCAAGTCCCCTGCTTGTCGGGCGGGAGTTTGTGAGGCAGTATTACACCCTGCTGAACCAGGCACCAGACTTTCTGCATAGGTAGGACTTGTGCGCCAGTACACACACCCCTATACTTCACACATCTGATAATTGGATGGGATGTAGTTGATGCACGCCTTAGGGTAAAATTGTCCCACCTAACGTTTTTCAGTATTTTTTGTAACCAAGGAGTATGTGTGGCTTCACATGATCTAGATTTGTTGCTCCTTGTATGAGTGTGTGTATGTATATTTATATGTGTATATATATGTATATATATGTATATATATGTATATGTGTATATGTGTATATGTGTATATGTGTATATGTGTGTGTGTAACAAAAATCATACATTAACTACACAATACGTAAATTCTAGAATACCCGATGCGTAGAATCGGGCCACCTTCTAGTATATTATACATATTATTATACATATTATACATATTATAATACATACACACATATATATATATATATATATATATATATATATATATATATATATATATATATATATATATGTGTGTATGTATTATAATATGTATAATATGTATAATAATATGTATAATAATATGTATAATATACTAGAAGGTGGCCCGATTCTACGCATCGGGTATTCTAGAATTTACGTATTGTGTAGTTAATGTATGATTTTTGTTACACTAATATATATATATATATATATATATATATATATATATATATATATATATATATATATATATATATATATATATATATATATATATATATATATATATATATATATATATATATATATATATATATATATATATATGTTGTTGTGTGTAGTTACCAAGTGTTTGTGTAGGGGCTGTACATGTTCTGGGTGTGGCGGGGGGTGAGAGCGGTGTTGTGTGTGTTGTGTGTGGAGCGCTGTGTCTGTAGCGTTGTTTGTGTGTGTTGTGCGGTTGGTGTGGGGTGTGTGTGTGTTTTGATGGGAGATATGTTTTGTGCAGTGTGTGTGTTGTGCGGCATGTGCGTATATTTGTGTGTGCCGCGGTGTTTGTGTGTGTGTGTGTGTGTGTGTGTGTGTGTCTGTGTAGGGCGGTGTTTGTGGTTCCCTGTGTGTGTGTGTGTGTTTGTTTTGGGGGGAGGTGTGCACCCCCCATCGTGCTCCATCCCCCCCATGCTGCGCACTCCCCATCATGCTCCATCCCCCCCATGCTGCGCACTCCCCATCGTGCTCCATCCCCCATGCTGCGCACTCCCCATCCCCCATGCTGCGCACTCCCCTTCGTGCTCCATTCCCCATACACGCACACACCCGATCGCATACACGCACACACAACATTAACGATATCGCACATACGCGCTCACTGTCACAACATCCGGAGATACTACATGCTTCCGGCCATGTGATCTTCTGGCAGGTCCTGGAAGGTCACTGCACGCACAGTATCGCCGCCGAGAAGCAAGCGATATCACTGGAAGTTGTGAGTGTGTGGATGCGATCTGATGTGTGTGTGTGGTGTGTGCGATCTGATGTGTGTGTGTGTGTGTGTGTGTGTGAGGTGTGTGTGATCTGATGTGTGTGTGTGTGTGTGTGTGTTCCGCCGCTGCAGGACCTTGATGCGCTCACCTGGGAGCCGGTGTACGCTGGTAACCATGCTGCAATATTACTCGATGTGTTCCATGGTTACCAGCGTACCCCGCCCCCCGCTCGCACGGGAGCCCACACCAGCGTACGCCGGCAACCCCAGCAATGCTGGGTTGCCGGCGTACGCTGATGTGGGCTCCCGGGGGTACAGCACTCACTTGGGAGTCGGTTCGGGGAATGCGTGCCGGGGCGGGGCCAGAGCGAGCGTGCAATGCGTGAGGGGGGCGGGGTGTGGCCGAGTTGCCAATGCGTGCAGGGGGCCGGGGCGAGAGGCCAATCCGTGCGGGGGGCGGAGCCGAGGCACGGCGAGCGGCCAATCTGTGCGGGGGGCGGGGCCATGGCGAGCCCAGCGGCCAATCCGCTGTTTGTCACCGTAAGGACACAATTTTGGAGACAGACAGACAGACTAAGGCAATTATAGATATATTTTATTTTTTGGGGTGTCTCTTATCTTATAACCTGGAAAATACGGTGGCTATCCATAAACATTAAATGGCTGTCTACTGCACGATCAAAACGAGCAGCCGTTGAAATTCAACACACCTTGTCCTTATATCCAAGGAAGAGTCAGGATTACCCCCATCCCACTATACACATTACATGGTGGGCTGATCCTGCCATAATAATTTCTTGTTTGAGCTTTATCCAATGTGTATGGGGGGGGGGGAGGGGCTTTAAGGGAATTTATCACCAGGTTTTTGCTCCCCCTCCCCCATCTGAGAGCATAATGTAGAGACGAAGATCCTGATTCCAGCAATGTGTCACTTACTGAGCTGTTTGCTGTCATTTTGATTAACTTACTGTTTTATCTGCAGTTATACAGAGCTCATGAATGCGCTGGACTACCTGCAGCAGGCCAAGTAGTCCTGTAATGATTATCTACTGCTGATTAAACTGTGATTTTATCAAAACTACACTACTTAGCCTCGTAAGTGACATAGTGCTGGAATCAGGATGTCTGCCTCTACATTATGCTGCTCTTAGATTAGGTGGCAAAAACCTTGCGACAGATTCCCTTTTTAAGAGTAAAGTAGTCATGGAGATTGTTTGTAGCGATGTAGCAGAGCTGAGCTTGACATTAAATTCTACAGCTGAAGTATGATAAATCACCTGTAGTCCTATTGATAACGGCTGATGAAGCATGATATGGTCATTGTGTTGTGTCGTCCTGGTTTAGCTCTGCTACATCACTATACCATTTGTGCTTTATATGGCTCTACATAGGACTGCAGAATCCCCCAGCCACAGTAAATGGTTGACAAACCCAGCACTACAGCATCTGTGCTCACTATTATTTTACTATATGGGGCTTTTTCTTGGGCTGCAGCATAAACTCAACCCTGCTTTATCTTCGCTCTACAGAAAAACACTTAATCATGTAAAATCAGAGCTTCTGCTGCAGTTCTATGTAAAGTCACAGGCTATATAGTGAAAGTGTCTTTCTTTCTTTCTTTCTTTCTTTCTTTCTTTCTTTCTTTCTTTCTTTCTTTCTTTCTTTCTTTCTTTCTTTCTTTCTTTCTTTCTTTCTTTCTTTCTTTCTTTCTTTCTTTCTTTCTTTCTTTCTTTCTTTCTTTCTTTCTTTCTTTCTTTCTTTCTTTCTTTCTTTCTTTCTTTCTTTCTTTCTTTCTTTCTTCTCTCTCTCCCCTCCTTCAAGTAGGGGCTATATAGCTTAGTGTGCCCAGATGTAGCTGCACTGGTTTTTCTTACTCAGTTTGTCAGTAATAGGTTTCCCTGCAGTCCTGTGTAAAGCCACATATGTATTGTGGTAGGTCTTCAGATCTGTGGCGGAAGCCTACTTTATTCCGATGACCAGTTGTCCGCCTCTTCTGTTCTGTCTGCAGCATCTTGCACTTATCTTCTCTTGTGTTGTGCTGTATTTGGTGCACTCTAAAGCGCAGGGGGCTGTATCTAGTGAAGTGCTGGGTTAGGCCGCTTTCACACTGCATTCTGATGACCATTCGGGGAGTATATACTTACTGCAGATGAACACCCAGACATAGTCTACTGCATCTGGGTATCCGCCTCCAATACACGTATACTGATAATGGTGCACGATAGAGCGCATGGTGACTCAATCTGCACCACTATAGTCGGTGGGCCCCATCTGCACAGATGTCCAAAACCTGTTTTGAGGGGCTTTCAGAGGAAAGCCTTGATGGGACCATTGAACTGGGATCAGAACAGTGTGAAAGCGATCTTAAACAGCAAAGGGAAGTGTTCCTCCTTTGAGGGCTTATACTGGGTATCCACTGCCAAATTTAAAGGGAACCTGTCGCCACTTTTTTGGCCTATAAGCTGCGGCCACCACCAGTGGGCTCTTATATACAGCATTCTAACATGCTGTATAGAAGAGCCCAGGCCTCTGTGTAAAATCTAAAAAACACTTTATAATACGCACCTAAACCGGTTGCTGCGTTGGATGTGGGTCAAATGGGCGTCTTCGTCCTCCGGTGCTTTCGGCCATCTTTGCCGCCGCCTCTGTCGTCCTTCTGTAGCCCCGGTGCATGACGCATCCAACGTCATCCACACTCGCCGGCATTCAGGTCCTGAGCAGGGCAGATCAAAGTATTGTAGTGCGCATGCGCAGGACCGGCGAGTGTGTGTGACGCAGGCACGTCATGCACCGCGGCTTCAGAAGATTGCCGAAAGACGCGCCGGGCCCGGAGGATGAACACGCCCATTTGAGCCACATCCACTGCAGCGACTGTTTAGGTGAGTATTCTAAAGTATATTTTATGTTATACCCCCGGGCTGGGCTCTTATATAAAGCATGTTAGAATGCCGTATATAAGAGCCTGGTGGTAGTGGCCGCAGCTTATACACTAAAAAAGTGGTGACAGGTTCCGTTTTAAGTACTATAATTTGCTTGTGTGCAGAAGCCCCAGGTGTAATAATATACATGGGACTGTGTTGTGATTAAAAAAATAAATAAAAATTGTATGTCCATTACTTTGCTCTCTGGCCTGAATCGTAGTGATTTGCATGTTGTATCTCCTAGTTTTCCATGTTTGGTTTTCTCCTAGGTTCTACGGCAAAAGTTCTTCCTACGTTCACGGTGGCTTAGACGGCAATGGAAAACCAGTAGATGCTGTATACGGGCAAACTGTAAGCCTTCACTCTGCGTGTTACACACTTTCTACTCTCTCGTGACCTGCCAGCTAACGTGTGCCTTCTCCTGTAGGATATCCACAAGAAAGTAATGTCCTTGAACTTCAAGGATTGCCGAACAAAAATCCGGCACGTTGATGCCCATGCCACCCTGAATGACGGGGTTGTGGTACAAGTGATGGGTGAGCTTTCCAACAACAGGCAACCCATGCGGCGCTTCATGCAGACCTTCGTTTTGGCTCCAGAGGTAGGTCCTAGATTCTGTAGGATGGCCCCTTTTAGTTCTTTTCCTTTGGGATCCCCACTGATAAGAGGGTCCTCAGTGCCCCGGTCAACTGCTATATTGAAATTCTATAAAACTGATAGTGCAGTACTCCACCATCTTAAGTCAGTGCCATATACTGTGAATGAAACGCGGTACCATACAATACTGTTACTATATTTCACGTAATCCCTTGTCCTGCACTACACGCCAGCAGTGAGCACAGACATGTAACTCTGCCTACAGCCCCTCAATGTCACACAGGCCCAGCACCATCTCCTGTACTGGATGATCCAGTACATAGCAGTGCTGCACAAAGCACCAGAACCACAGCTCTGACAAAGATTATATCCTATTCCTCACTCACTGACGGATGGCTGGGGAGAGAGAGAATACAGCAGGTTATATAGTCCTTACACAGGGTATAGAGGTTACATATACTGTATTTTCTGGTGTATAAGACTACTTCTTAACCCTGAAAATCTTTTCAAAAGTCGGGGGTCGTCTTATAGGGCGTATAATTAGCCCTCCCGGTCTCCAAGACTATCAGAGCGGTAGCGCATCCCTCTGGCTCGTCCTTGTATCCTATTACCGCCTTCTCTGCCTCTCAGGCACATAGACCCCTCCGTGATTGTGACTGTTGCACAGGGCTGCTGTCTATCGTCATCGCTTTACTGCAGTTGAATGCTTTATGTTGGCGGCACAAAACCGTCAATTGCAGTCAAGTGCTGACAGCAGCGGCGGCCCTATGTATTAGATGCGATCATGGAGGGGTCTTTGTGCCTGTGGTCTGCACGAGGCAGCTGAGGGCACCGCGGGAACAGAGGACAGGTGAGAATAATTTGTATATAAACTGCATAATAGGGGACAAGAAGGGGGCCAGTAGGAAGGCAATACTAAACAATGGGCCCATTACTGCAGGAGACATTACTAAACAATGGGCCCATTACTGCAGGGGACATTACTAAATAATGGGCACATTACTGTAGGGGACATTACTAAACAATGGGCACATTACTGTAGGGCACATTACTAAACAATGGGCACATTACTAAACAATGGGCACATTACTAAACAATGGGCACATTACTAAACAATGGGCACATTACATTTTATTGGGATCTATTTTTATTTTTGACATTTTCTAGTAGTTGCTGCATTTCCCACCCTAGGCCGGCCTCTGCTTATACTCAAGTGTATATGGCATATCTCAAACTCTAAATTTAAACTGGAAAAGTTGGGGTAATCATATATGCCCAGTCTTGTACGCTGGAAAATACGGTAGATAAGCGAGAGAGCAGTGTTTGCTGCAGCGTGCACAGGAGCAGTGTGAGCTCTGCCCACCCGTCACTATCCAGACCCCAGATTAGGTGACTGATGACTTTCGGGGGAAGCCTGATGATTATCAGTCTGCGGTCACATGACTAGAAGAGCAGCTCGGGTTACAGAAGGATTTGAGAAAGCAAAGTATTAGTGTGCTTATCTATGGCCGCTCACATGAAAGGGATTTGTAAGGCAGCGGACAACTCCTTACATACAGTATCTAAACAATCTTGTATTTCTACTAAGAATGACATGACTATTAATTAATATTTTTTATTTTAAGGGCTCTGTGGCAAATAAGTTTTATGTCCATAACGACATATTCCGTTACCAAGATGAAGTTTTTGGTGACTCTGACACAGAACCCCCTGAAGGTATGTATACCCTGCATGTGACCCCCGCAATGCCGCACCTTCACAGCGAGGTGGAGACTTACTATTCTCTGTGTGTGTCTGTGTGTGTCTGTGTGTGTCTGTGTGTGTCTGTGTGTGTCTCTTACTAACCCCCCCCCCCCCCTCAAAAAAAAACACCTTTTTTTTTCTTCGGCGCTCCATTGGGAGACCCAGACGATTGGGGTGTATAGCACTGCCTCCGGAGGCCACACAAAGCATTACACTAAAAAGTGTAAGGCCCCTCCCCTTCTGGCTATACACCCCCAGTGGGATCACTGGCTCACCAGTTTTCTGCTTTGTGCGAAGGAGGTCAGACATCCACGCATAGCTCCACTGTTTAGTCAGCAGCAGCTGCTGACTATGTCGGATGGAAGAAAAGTGGGCCCATATGGGGTCCCCAGCATGCTCCCTTCTCACCCCACTTTTGTCGGGTGTTTGTTAAGGTTGAGGTACCCATTGCGGGTACGGAGGCTGGAGCCCACATGCTGTTTTCCTTCCCCATCCCCCCTCAGGGCTCTGGGTGAAGTGGGATCTTACAGGTCTCCAGGCACTGAGACCGGGCTCCATCCACAGACCCAGAGAACCTGCTGGATATGGAGCTGAGTATCGTCAGGGACAGGCCCTGCTACATTAAGGTACTCTGTGTCCCCGGGCAAGCGCGCACACACACACCAGCATTGCTGGGAGTGTTAGTGCGCCGGGGGTAACAGCGCGGAGCGCTCGTGCTATTATTCACTGCAGCTTCGCTGAGTGAATTTATGTATTGGGAACTGCCGCGCCGGCCGCTGCTGGGTGTTTTTTACATTGTGGCGCGGCTGGGACTTGTGGTGCGCCGGGGACTTCCGCGCTGGCCGTGCACATGGACGGCCGCGCTTATTACTCGAGCCCCCGGCTTTGCGGCCTAGTTTTCGTTTCGTTCCCGCCTCCAGCCCTGCCAGTCAGGGGAGAGGCGGGACGCTGTACAGACAGTCAGCGCCGAGGGCTGGAGTCTGCTTTGCATTCTCCAGCCCCCTTCACTGGACACAGTGGGACGCCAGTTTCCCGCTCTGGGCTGGGGCACGCCCACGGCCCGCCCCTCGTCACACGAGCTGGAGAAGGACGCCGGCAGCCATTCCTGCACGCAGTCCAAGCTGGGGAACGGAGACATGCTCTGGGCAACCAACACAGGGCTCTGGCGACCACACACCCGCGTTATAGGCGGGCGGTAAGCAGCACCTGAAGTGCTGACCCCACTAAATACCGAAGTGTCCATTTGTATTTTATGCTTGTATGCATTTCAATACACTGCACTGTAGGTCGCTATCTTTGGCTATATGCCCTCCTAGATGGCGAGATAACAGCAGCAAAAAAGCAAGGGTGCTAAGGCACAGGTTTTCTAGGCTGCTTGTTTTGCATGTGCTGAAGTGTTCATTTGTACTTATGCTTGTATGCTATACATTGCACTGTACGGTCGCTACTCTGGGCTATATTCTCCTAGATGGCTGGACAACAGCAGCAAAAAAGCAAGGGTGCCAAGGCACAGGCTTTATAGGCTGCTTGTATTGCAGGGGTTCAAGTGTTCATTTGTACTTATGCTTGTATGCTATACATTGCACTGTACGGTCGCTACTCTGGGCTATATTCTCCTAGATGGCTGGACAACAGCAGCAAAAAAGCAAGGGTGCCAAGGCACAGGCTTTCTATGCTGCTTGTATTGCATGTGCTGAAGTGTTTATGCTTGTATGCCATACATTGCATAGATGGCTTGAATACAGCAGCAAATAAGCAACTAGGCTTCCTATGCTGTTTTTCCTGCATGTGATACTGCTCCACCGGCATGACCCCCATTGTGTGCAAGCGCCCCTGTGGCAATTGGTCAGCCGGGGTCTCTACTAGAGGTGGCCAAAGGAACCATCTGTGAACCCTGTCCAGGGACAGGGACGGAGTTGCAGTTTCGGCTGATAGATTGTCACGGGATAGGACTTTGCAGTCCAGACAGGCCATGGGCAATCTTGATTAATGCTCCCTGGCCACCCTCATTTGGAAGGCATTCCAGGGTGAAGGCTCTGACACGGACGGCAGTCCCAGACAGCCTAAGCTAGCTCGCTGGGTGCGGCACTCGGCTTCCTCACTGGTCAAGGTCCCAGCAAGGACTCTCTGTATGATGACGCAGACGTAGCTGATCAGGGCTTTGGTCCTGACACCGCTCTCAATCCGGATACACCGGATGGTGACGCCATAGTGAATGATCTTATAGCGTCCATCAATGGAATGTTGGATATTTCTCCCTCAGCTCCTCCAGTGGAGGAGTCAGCTTCACAGCAGGAGAAATCCTTTTTCAGTACTCATGCGTATATTGCGTATTTTTCTGGCCACGCTGACTTCAGAGAAGCAGTGCAGAAACACCACGCTTACCAGATAAGCGTTTTCTCCAAACGTTTTAAGGATACACGTTATCCCTTTCCCCTGACGTGGTAAAGCGTTAAACCCAGGGTCCAAAGGTGGATCCCCCAATCTCCAGGCTTGCGGCTAGATCCATAGTTGCAGTGGAGATGGGACTTCACTTAAAGATGCCATTGACAGACAGATGGACCTCTGGTTGAAATCTGTCTGTGAAGCTATCAGCGTGTCGGTTGCTCCGGCATTCGCAGCCGTATGGGCACTCTATCCTATTTCAGCTGGGCTTGCGCAGCTGGTCTTGAGCACATGTACATCTGTGCCGCAGGTGGTGTCCTTAACCTCGCAATGTCTGCATTGCGACTTACCCTAGTAATGCTGTCCTGGAGGGACAGTCGAGGTTGGTCCTTCCCAGGCTGGGGCAGGTCCCACTTGTCCTCGTCCAAAAGGACTCAAAAGGCTCAGAGGGGCTCAGTTTCCGGCCGGGCTCAATCACGCCCAAGGAAGGCAGCAGGAGGAACCGCTACCAAGGCGGTCTCCTCATGACTTTCAGCTCTCTCTCTCTCTCTCTCTCTCCGCATCCGCGGTTGGTGGCAGAATCTCCCGCTTGGCGACATTTAGCTGCCACAGGTCACAGGCCGGTGGGTGAGAGACATTTTGTCTCACGTGTACAGGATAGAGCTCTGTTCTCGTCCTCCGACTCGATTCTTCAGAACTTCCACCCCTCCCCCCACCGAGCCGATGCTCTTCTGCAGGCAGAAGAAGTGGTAATCCCTGTTCCTCTTCAGGAACAAGACACGGTTTTTTCCTCCAATCTGATTGGGGTGCCAAAAAAAGGGGGGGGCTCTTTCCGTTCCGTTCTGGACCTAAAACTGCTCACCAAGCATGTGAAGGCCAGGCGGTTCCGGATGTAACCTCCGCTCCGTCATTGCCTCAATGTCGCAAGGAGATTTCCTAGCATCAATAGACATCAGGATGCTTATCTCCACGTGCCGATTGCTCCAGAGCACCAGCGTTTGCTACGTTTTCGTTATTGAAGACGAGCATCTTCAGTGCGTAGCCCTGCCCTTTCGGTCTGGCGACAGCCCTACGGGTTTTCACCAAGTTCAGGGCAGCAGTGGGAGCAGTCCTGCACTCTCAGGGTCACTCTGTGATCCTTACTGGGACGATCCACTTGTCAAGGCACCCTCTCAAGAGGCATGCCGACACAGCCTGAACGTGGCGCTGGAGACTCTCCAGAGTTTCGGGTGGATCATCAACTTTTCAAGGTTACATCGGGCACCGACCCAATCGCTGACATATCTAGGCATGGAGTTTCACACTCCCTCAGCGATAGTGAAGCTTCCGCTGGACAAGCAGCGTTCACTACAGACGGGGGTGCAGTCTCTCCTTCAAGGCCAGTCACACCCCTTAAGACGCCTCATGCAGAGGCAGTCACTTTCGCGCAGTTTCATCTGCGTCCACTTCAATGGGACATGCTTTGCCAATGGGTTGGGGAGTCGACGTCCCTAGACAGGAACGTTTCCCTTCTCAGACGGTCAAGGACTCTCTTCAGAGGAGTCCATCCTTCAGATCAATGTTCTGGAAATCTGGGCAGTGTATCTTGCCCTGCAAGCCTTCCAGCAGTGGCTGGAAGGAAAACAGATCCGAATTCAGTCGGACAATTCCACAGCGGTGACAGACATCGCCCACCAAGGCGGAACACGTATCGCCAAGCCTACCAGGCAATCCGGCGGATTCTGATATGGGTGGGGGACAGAGCATCCACCATATCCGCAGTTCACATCCCGGGCGTCGGAAATTGGGAAGCAGACTTCCTCAGTCGCCTGGGTATGGACGCAGGGGAATGGCCTCTGCACCCAGAATGGTGTCAGGAAATCTGTAGCCGCTGGGGGATGCCGGACGTCGACCTAATGGCGTCTCGGCACAACAACAAGGTCCCGATTTTCATGGCGCGGTCTCACGAGCAAAGTGCTCTGGCGGCAGGCGCCCTAGTTCAGGATTGGTCGCAGTTCCAGCTACCCTATGTGTTCTACCTCTGGCACTGTTGCCCAGAGTGCTACGCAAGCTCAGCTCCGCTTGCCGCCGCGCCATCCTCGTCGTCCCAGACTGGCCGAGGAGGTCGTGGTTCCCGGATCTGTGGCATCTCACGGTCGGCCAACCGTGCGCACTCAGACCGGCCAGGCTTACTGTCCCAAGGGCCGTTTTTTCCACTGAATTCTACGGCCCTAATCCTGACTGTGTGGCCATCGAGTCCGAGATCCTAGCGTCTTCAGGATTATCTCAAGACGTCATTGCCACCATGAGACGGGCTAGGAAGCCGGCGTCTGCCAAGATCTGCCACAAGACGTGGAAGAGATTCTTATCTTAGCGCTCTGCTCAGGGAGTGTCTCCCTGGACATTTGCATTGCCTACTTTTCCTTCCTGCCTGCAATTTGGTTTGGGGAAAGGTTTGTCGCTCGGCTCTCTTAACGGACGAGTCCCAGCGCCGTCTGTATTCTTTCAGAAGCGCATAGTACCACTTCCTCAGGTACGCACGTTCCTGCAGGGGGTTGGTCACATTGTCCCTCCGTACAAGAGGCCGTTAGACCCATGGGATCTGCACAGGGTACTATTTGCTCTCCAGGAGCCGCCCTTTGAGCCTCTGAGGGATGTTTTTTTCACTTTCTCGACTGTCACAGAAAGTGGCCTTTTTGGTAACGGTCACATCTCTTCAGAGAGTGTCCGAGCTAGCAGCGCGGTCATCCAAAGCCCCTTTCCTGGTTTTTCACCAAGACAAGGTAGTGCTGCGCCTGATTCCGGGTTTTCTCCCTAAGGTGGTATCCCCCTTTCATCTCAGTCAGGATATCTCCTTACCTTCCTTTGGTCCTCATCCAGTTCATCGATATGAATTGGATTTGCATTTGTTGGAATCTGATGAGAGCGCTCAGAATCTACTTTTCCCGCACGGCGCCCCTGCGCCGCTCGGATGCACTCTTTATACTTGTCGCTGGTCAGCGCAATGGGTCGCAGGCTTCCAAAGCCACCCTGGCTCGATAGATCAAGGAACCAATTCTTGAACCCTACCGTTCTGCTGGGCTTCCGGTTCCATCAGGGCTGAAGGCCCATTCTACCAGAGCCGTGGGTGCGTCCTGGGCATTACGACACCAGGCTACGGCTCAACAGGTGTGCCAGGCAGCTACCTGGTCGAGTCTGCACATTTTCACCAAACATTATCAGGTGCATACCTATGCTTCGGCGGACGCCAGCCTAGGTAGAAGAGTCCTGCAGGCGGCAGTTGCCTCCCCGTAGGGGAGGGCTGTCTTTGCAGCTCTAACATGAGGTATTTCTTTACCCACCCAGGGACAGCTTTTGGACGTCCCAATCGTCTGGGTCTCCCAATGGAGCGCCGAAGAAGAAGGGAATTTTGTTACTTACCGTAAATTCCTTTTCTTCTAGCTCCTATTGGGAGACCCAGCACCCGCCCTGTTGTCCTTCGGGATTTTTGGTGGTTTTTCGGGTACACATGTTGTTCATGTTGAATGGTTTTCAGTTCTCCGATGTTACTTCGGAGTGAATTTGTTTAAACCAGTTATTGGCTTTCCTCCTTCTTGCTTTTGCACTAAAACTGGTGAGCCAGTGATCCCACTGGGGGTGTATAGCCAGAAGGGGAGGGGCCTTACACTTTTTAGTGTAATGCTTTGTGTGGCCTCCGGAGGCAGTGCTATACACCCCAATCGTCTGGGTCTCCCAATAGGAGCTAGAAGAAAAGGAATTTACGGTAAGTAACAAAATTCCCTTCTTTCCTTTTAATGCTGTGGTCAACCCCCTTCCACCCAATTTTCAG